>NC_069509.1:100816855-100988596 GCF_027579735.1 Bombina bombina
TCTCAATACCAGCGGTGCTTACGGACGCGGCCATCTTAAAAAACGTGCTCGTGCACGATTCCCCCATAGAAAACAATGGGGCATTTTGAGCTGAAAAAAAACCTAACACCTGCAAAAAAGCAGTGTTAAGCTCCCAACGCAGCCCCATTGTTTCCTATGGGGAAACACTACTAAGTCGACATCTAACACCCTAACATGTACCCCGAGTCTAAACACCCCTAACCTTACACTTATTAACCCCTAATCTGCCGACCCTGCATATTTTTTTTAACCCCTAATCTGCTGCTCCGTACACCGCCGCAACCTACGTTATCCCTATGTACCCCTAATCTGCTGCTCCTAACACCGCTGACCCCTATATTATATTTATTAACCCCTAATATGCCCCCCACAACGTCGCCGCCAGCTACCTACAATAATTAACCCCTAATCTGCCGACCGGACCTCACCGCTACTATAAATGTATTAACCCCTAATCCGCCTCACTAACCCTATAATAAATAGTATTAACCCCTAATCTGCCCTCCCTAACATCGCTGACACCTAACTTCAAGTATTAACACCTAATCTGCCGACCGGACCTCACCGCTACTCTAATAAATGTATTAACCCCTAAAGCTAAGTCTAACCCTAACACTAACACCCCCCTAAGTTAAATATAATTTAAATCTGACGAAATAAATTAACTCTTATTAAATAACTTATTCCTATTTAAAGCTAAATACTTACCTGTAAAATAAACCCTAATATAGCTACAATATAAATTATAATTATATTGTAGCTATTTTAGGATTAATATTTATTTTACAGGCAACTTTGTATTTATTTTAACCAGGTACAATAGCTATTAAATAGTTAATAACTATTTAATAGCTACCTAGTTAAAATAATTACAAAATTACCTGTAAAATAAATCCTAACCTAAGTTACAATTAAACCTAACACTACACTATCAATAAATTAATTAAATAAAATACCTACAATTATCTACAATTAAACCTAACACTGCACTATCAATAAATTAATTAGGGTTTATTATAGGGTTAGTGAGGCGGATTAGGGGTTAATACATTTATAGTAGCGGTGAGGTCCGGTCGGCAGATTAGGGGTTAATTATTGTAGGTAGCTGGCGGCGACGTTGTGGGGGGCATATTAGGGGTTAATAAATATAATATAGGGGTCAGCGGTGTTAGGAGCAGCAGATTAGGGGTACATAGGGATAACGTAGGTTGCGGCGGTGTACGGAGCAGCAGATTAGGGGTTAAAAAAAATATGCAGGGGCGGCAGATTAGGGGTTAATAAGTGTAAGGTTAGGGGTGTTTAGACTCGGGGTACATGTTAGGGTGTTAGATGTTGACTTAGTAGTGTTTCCCCATAGGAAACAATGGGGCTGCGTTGGGAGCTTAACACTGCTTTTTTGCAGGTGTTAGGTTTTTTTTCAGCTCAAAATGCCCCATTGTTTTAGGTGTAATTGTAACTTAGGTTAGGGTTTATTTTACAGGTAAATTTGTATTTATTTTAGATAGGTAGTTATTAAATAGTTAATAACTATTTAATAACTATTCTACCTAGTTAAAATAAATACAAAGTTGCCTGTAAAATAAAAATAAACCCTAAGTTAGATACAATGTAGATTAGTTATATTGTAGCTAGTTTAGGGTTTATTTTATAGTTAAGTATTTTGTTTTAAATAGGAATAATTTATTTAATTGTAGTAATTTTATTTAGATTATTTAAAATTATATTTAAATTAGGGGGGTGTTAGGGTTAGACTTAGGTTTAGGGGTTATTTTACTTTATTATAGTTGCAGCGACGTTGGGGGCGGCAGATTAGGGGTTAATAAATAAAATGTAGGGTTTGGCGATGTTGGGGACAGCAGATTAGGGGTTAATAGATATAATGTAGGTGTCGGCGATGTTAGGGGCAGCAGATTAGGGGTTCATAGGTATAATGTAGGTGACGGCAGTGTCCGGAGAGGCAGATTAGGGGTTAATAATATAATGCAGGTGGCGACGATGTCCGGGGCGGCAGATTAGGGGTTAATAAGTGTAAGATTAGGGGTGTTTAGACTCGGGGTTCATGTTAGGGTGTTAGATGTAGACATAAAATGTGTTTCCCCATAGGAATCAATGGGGCTGGGTTAGGAGCTGAACTCTGCTTTTTTGCAGGTGTTAGGTTTTTTTTCAGCCATCTCAGCCCCATTGTTTCCTATGGGGAAATCGTGCACGAGCACGTTTAGCCATCTTACTGCTACCGTAAGCAGCGCTGGTATTACAGTGAGATGTGGAGCAAAATTTTGCTCAACGCTCACTTTTCTGAGGCTAACGCTGGCTTGCAGAAAACTCGTAATACCAGCGCTGTCTTAAGTGAGCGGTGAGAAAAAAGAAGCGTTAGCACCGCAAAGCAGCCTTACCGACAAAAACTTGTAATCTAGCCGTTTGCGATTTGTGGGTTGGCTGATTAGGGGGGATGGCGGTTGAGAGGTACATAATGCGCATGCATTAGGTGTTTTTTAGGGCTTCTAGGAAGTTATGGTGCTCATATACTCAGTGCAAGGCTTGCTGCACCTGCCTATGTGTGCCGAGGTGAATATGGAGTGAAATGTCTTCCTTTTCACTGCATACGTCCTTGCGCTGAATATGTGATACTGACTTGCAACGCCGGTTCTATGTTAGTTTATGGGAGTAAAAACAGGGGGCGACGGGTGAAATATACATGCCACATTTGTATGCGCCGCCGTATATGTGATAGCTAGAACCGTTTAAAAATAGCAGACGCCGGCTTTTGCAGGCAACGCCACATATGTAATCTCGCACTAAGTGTTTTTCACTTTGTAAGTATTTTAGCTTATTTAGTCTCTGCTTTTCTGATCAGGTTTTTATCAGTATCTGCGGTATATTTATTTATATAGTGCTTGTCTAAACAGTCAGGCCAAATTTGATACTGAATTTGTAATTATTGTATAGTAAATGCAAGTGTTTGTGTATGCTGTTTCCTGTTATATATTTCAGTATGAAGTAAATCTGGACTTACGGATTTATTCCTTTGTCTTTCAGGAGTTTGGGAATTTTTCTTTTTGTAAGAAGCAGATTCCTCCTATTTGATCAGCTAACCTGAACCTCTTTCGGAAGAGTTTCATGATGAAAGAATGATCTAAATAAGTATGGAAACTGAAGGTTATAAATTTTAAACCAACTTGTTTTGAAAAGTAGACTCCTTTTAGGGTGGCTGCTTTTATATTGTGTCTAGGGTGGAAGGACATTGTTTTGGTTGTTCCTGTTTTTGTCTCAGGGCTGAACTTGATCTGTATGCCAAGAAATAAGGGCCATTTGTTTAATATTTTTGGCTTAAGAATTCTAGACTGTGTTCTAAGGGTTCTTGGTCTCAAATAGAAAGCTGTTTGTATTAGGATCTATACCTGTACATCCTTATCCACTTGGATTGCCTTTGCTTGTCTGGTTGGCATTCTTAAATGTTCACTGTTTGTTGTCACCTTTTTGTTAAATTTGGATGCAGTGTTTAGGTAATCTTAATTGTTCTTTATCAGGTTGTTATTTTTGTGCAGCCTTTTTTATTTTTTGTCTTTTATCTATGTCCATATCCAGATTAGAGGGTGTATTTTCTAGAAGACATTTAGATTCTATTTTAACAGAGGCGTAACTAGAAGCCTCAGGGCCCCGGTGCAAGAATCCATGAAGCCCCCCCCCAACTTACAATACACACATATATACATATATATATATACACATAGACACAGACATACAGCCCCCAGATAGCCACCAAACACTCGGCTAGATTACGAGTTTTGTCGGTAAAGCTGTGCATTGCTAACGCTCAGTTACAGCTCACTGCTCACCTACAAACAGGGCTGGTATTACAGGTTTTTTCCAACCCGCGTTAGCCTCTAAAAAGTGAGCGTTGAGCAAAATTTTGCTCCACATCTCACCTCAATACCAGCGCTGCTTACGGTAGCGGTAAGCTGGCTGAACGTGCTCGTGCCCGATTTCCCCATAGGAAACAATGGGGCAGATTTGGCTGCAAAAAGCAGCATTCAGCTCCTATCGCAGTCCCATTATTTCCTATGGGAAAATACGTTTTATGTCTGCACCTAACACCCTAACATTCACCCCGAGTCTAAACACCCCTAATCTTACACTTATTAACCCCTAATCTGCCGCCCCCGACATCGCTGACACCTACATTATATTATTAACCCCTAATCTGCCACTCCGGACATCGCCGCCACCTACATTATACCTATGAACCCCTAATCTGTTGCCCCCAACATCGCCGACACCTACATTATAGTTATTAACCCCTAATCTGCCGCCCCCAACGTCGCCACAACTATTTCTCTTGTGAGATGTATCGAGTCCACGGATTCATCCTTACTTGTGGGATATTCTCCTCCCCTACAGGAAGTGGCAGAGAGAGCACTCACAGCAGAGCTGCCTATATAGCTCCCCCCTTAGCTCCACCCCCCAGTCATTCTCTCTGCCTGCTTAACTGCTAGGAAGGGCAAAGAGGAGTGTGGTGACAAAAATGTTAGGTTTTTATTTTCTCAAGCAAAAGTTTGTTATTTTTAAATGGTACCAGTGTGTACTATTTACTCTCTGCAGAAAAAGGGATGAAGATTTCTGCAAGGAGGATGATGATCTTAGCACTTTGTAACTAAGATCCACTGCTGTTCTCACAAGGGCTGAAGAGTACAGGAAAACTTCAGTTGGGGGGAACAGTTTGCAGGCTAAACTGCATTAAGGTATGTTCAGACTATTTTTTTCTAGACAGACTATGTTATTTCTAGAAAAGACTGGCAATATCCCCATGAGGGAAGGGTAAGCTGTATTCAGACACTTGGATAGGAATTTCAGCTTGCATGAAGGGCTCATTAGTTAATGGTGACACTGTTTGGTAAAAACGTTTTTGTTTATTCAGTAAATGATGCAATTATAACGTTTTTTTTTGAAGGGACTAAAGGGGTAATTGTGGCTTGTTTTTGAGTTTTCTAACCCACATGGTTAATTTAGAGACACTCTAGTGTTTGTCTGTTATGCCTCAAAACTCGAGTGAGGTGGGAGGGGCCTATTTTCGGGCCTCAGTTGTGCAGTTTCTTTTCCTCTGAGACTTCTAACTGCTTCTCCAGAGGTTCCTGTCGTGTTTTGAGGGCTGTAAAATAAGTTTTTTTCCCCCCACAAATTGTTCTGAAGGGCAGGTAGGAGCCACAGCAGAGCTGTGGCAAAGTGCTGAAAGTCTTTTTTACTGGTTTTGATGTTTTTTCAATCCGGTTTTGCCATTAAGGGGTTAATTGTTTATTTGCATAGCTGTGCAAAGTTACTAAGGCTATATGATACTACTGTAAAAATTTCGTTATGTTTACTGCTTTTTTACTCTGTTTTGCAGAATTTGTGCAGCTTTTTTTCTCTTAAAGGCACAGTACCGTTTTATTTCTAAGTGTTATTTACTTTGATTACAGTGTTTTCCAAGCTTGCTTGTTACATTACTAGCCTGTTTAACATGTCTGACACCAAGGAAAATCCTTGTTCAATATGTTTGGAAGCCATTGTGATACCCCCTCTTAGAATGTGTCCCAATTGTACTGATATTTCTATAAACTATAAAGAACATATATTAGCACTTAAATATAGAGCAATAGATGATTCTCAGTCAGAAGTAAATGAGGGTTCGCCACCTAGCTCTCCCAAAGTGTCACAACCAGTAACGCCCGCACAAGTGACGCCAAGTACCTCTAGTGCGTCAAATTCATTTATTTTACAAGACATGGCCACAGTTATGAATACAACCCTCACAGAGGTTTTATCCTGACTGCCTGGTTTACAAGGAAAGCGGGACAGCTCTGGGTTAAGGAATGCTGAGCAGTCTGACGCTTTAGTAGCCGTATCTGATATGCCCTCACAATGCTCTGAGGTAGGGGTGAGGGATTTGATATCTGAGGGAGAAATTTCTGACTCAGGAAAGACGCTTCCTCAGACAGATTCTGATATGACGGCCTTTAATTTTAAGCTTGAACACCTCCGCTTATTGCTCAGGGAGGTATTAGCGGCTCTAGATGATTGTGACCCTATAGTGGTCCCAGAGAAATTGTGTAAGATGGATAAATACTTATAGGTTCCTGTTTACACTGATGTTTTTTTCCAGTCCCTAAGAGGATTGTGAATATTATTGCTAAGGAGTGGGATAGACCAGGTATTCCGTTCATTCCCCCTCCTGTTTTTAAGAAAATGTTTCCCATATCTGACACCATGCGGGACTCGTGGCAGACAATTCCTAAGGTGGAGGGAGCTATTTCAACTCTGTCTAAGCACACAACTATACCTATTAAAGTCAGTTGTGCTTTCAAAGATCCTATGGATAAAAAATTAGAGGGTCTCCTGAAGAAAATTTTTGTTCATCAAGGTTTTCTTCTTCAACCTATTGCGTGCATTGTTCCTGCAACTACTGCAGCTGTATTTTTGCTAATTCTTTTATTACAGATGCCGCTTTTCAACTGGCTAAATTAGCGGCAAAGAATTCAGGTTTTGCCATTTTAGCACGCAGGGCGTTATGGTTTAATCCTGGTCTGCTGATGTGTTATCTAAAACTAAACTTTTGAACATCCCTTTCAAAGGAAAGACCCTATTCGGGCCTGAACTGAAAGAGATTATTTCAGACATCACTGGAGGGAAAGGTCATGCCCTCCCTCAGGATAGATCAAATAAGATGAGGACCAAACAAAATAATTTACGTTCCTTTTGGAATTTCAAGAGTGGTCCCGCTTCAGTTTCCTCTGCTGCAAAGCAAGAGGGGAATTTTTCCCAATCCAAGTCAGTCTGGAGACCTAACCAGGCTTGGAACAAGGGTAAACAGGCCAAGAAGCCTGCAGCTGCCTCTAAGACAGCATGAAGGGGTAGCCCCCGATCCAGGACCAGATCTAGTAGGGGGCAGACTCTCTCTCTTCGCTCAGGCCTGAGCAAGAGATGTCCACGATCCCTGGGTTTTAGAAATTGTGTTCCAGGGATATTTTCTGGAATTCAAAGTCTCTCTTCCAAGGGGGACTTTTCACATTTCTTGATTGTCTGTAAACAGACAAAGAGAGAGGCATTCTTACGCTGTGTAGAAGACCTACATACCATGGGGGTGATCCGCCCAGTCCCAAAAGAGGAACAGGGGCTAGGTTTTTACTCATACCTGTTTGTGGTTTCCAAAAAAGAGGGAACTTTCAGATCAATTTTGGATCTCAAAATTCTAAACAAGTTCCTCAAAGTTCCATCATTCAAGATGGAGACTATTCGGTCTATTCTACCTCTGATCCAGGAGGGTCAATATATGACCACCGTGGACTTAAAGGATGCGTATCTACACATCCCTATTCACAGAATTTTCACAAGGGGGCTAGGGTCCCTTCTGGCGGTTCTATGACCACGGGGCATAGCAGTGGCGCCTTATCTAGACGTCATCTTATTTCAGGCATCAACTTTCCAGCTATCCATGTCTCACACTGACATTGTGTTGGCTTTTCTGAGATCTCATGGGTGGACGGTGAACATAAAAAAGAGTTCTCTCTTCCATCTTATAAGAGTTTCCTTCCTAGGGACTCTGATAGACTCGGTAGAGATGAAAATATTTCTGACGGCGGTCAGAAAATCAAAGCTCTTAACCACTTGCCGAGCTCTTCATTCCATTCCTCGGCCATCAGTGGCTCAGTATATGGAGGTAATCGGACTCATGGTAGCGGCAATGGACATAGTTTCTTTTGCCCGCCTACACCTCAGACCACTACATCTATGCATGCTCAAACAGTGGAATGGGGATTATGCAGATTTGTCTCCTCAACTGCATCTGGACCAGGAGACCAGAGATTCTCTTCTCTGGTGGTTGTCTCAGGACCACCTGTCTCAGGGAATGTGTTTCCGCAGGCCAGAGTGGCTCATTGTAACAACAGATACCAGCCTGCTAGGCTGGGATGCAGTCTGTAACTCCCTGAAAGCACAGGGCTTATGGTCTCGGGAGGAATCTCTTCTCCCAATAAATATTCTAGAACTGAGAGCGATATTCAATGCGCTTCAGGCGTGGCCTCAGCTTGCTTTCAGGTTTCAGTCAGACAACATCACGACTGTAGCTTATATCAATCATCAAGGAGTTCTCTAGCGATGATGGAGGTACCCAAAATAATCCGATGGGCAGAGGATCACTCTTGCCATCTCTCAGCAAATCAAATCCCAGGTGTAGAAAACTGGGAGGCGGATTTCTTAAGTCGTTAGACTTTTCATCTGGGGGAGTGGGAACTCCATCCAGAGGTATTTGCCCAGCTGATTCAGCTAGGGGGCACACCAGAATTAGATCTGATGGCGTCCCGTCAGAATGCCAAACTTTCTCGTTACAGGTCCAGGTCCCGGGATCCCAAGGCGGTACTGATAGATGCTCTAGCAGTGCCTTGGTCCTTCAATCTGGCCTATGTATTTCCTCTCCTTCTACGTCTGGTTGCCAGAATAAAGCAGGAGAGAGCTTCAGTGATTCTGATAGCACCTGCATGGCCATGCAGGACTTGGTATGCAGACCTAGTGCACATGTCCTCGGTTCTACCATGGACTCTGCCAATGAGGCAGGACCTTCTAATCCAAGGTCTGTTCACGCATCCAAATCTAATTTCTCTGTGTCTGACTGCTTGGAGATTGAACGCCTGATTCTATCAAAGCGTGGTTTCTCTGAGTCGGTCATTGATACCCTGATTCAGGCTAGAGAGCCTGTCACCAGGAAGAGCTATCATAAGATTTGGCGCAAATATCTTTATTGGTGTGAATCCAAAGGTTACTCGTGGAGTAAGATTAGGATTCCTAGAATATTGTCTTTTCTCCAAGAAGGTTTGGAGAAGGGATTATCAGCTAGTTCCTTATAAGGACAAATATCTGCTTTGTCTATTCTTCTACACAAACGTCTGGCAGATGTCCCAGACGTTCGAGCATTTAGTCAGGCTTTGGTCAGAATCAAGCCTATATTTAAACCTGTTGCTCCGCCATGGAGCCAAAATTTAGTTCTTAAAGTTCTTCAAGGGGTTCCGTTTGAACCTATGCATTCCATTGATATTAAGCTTCTATCTTGGAAAGTTTTGTTTTTAGTAGCTATCTCTTCGGCTCAAAGAGTTTCTGAGCTATATGCTTTACAGTGTGATTCCCCTTATCTTATTTTCCATGCAGATAAGGTGGTTTTGCATACCAAACCTGGGTTTCTTCCTAATGTTGTTTCTTATAAGAATATCAATCAAGAGATTCTTGTTCCTTCACTGTGTCCTAATCTTTCTTCAAAGAAGGAACGTCTGTTGCACAATCTTGATGTGGTTCGTGCTTTAAAGTTCTACTTGCAAGCAACTAAAGATTTCCGTCAAACATCTTCATTGTTTGTTGTTTATTCTGGTAAGCGGAGACGTCAGAAGGCTACGGCTACCTCTCTTTCCTTTTGGCTGAAAAGCATCATCCGTTTGGCTTATGAGACTGCTGGCCAACAGTCTCCTGAAAGAATTACTGCTCATTCTACTAGAGCTGTGGCTTCCACATGGCTTTTAAATATGAGGCTTCTGTTGAACAGATTTGTAAAGCGGCGACTTGGTCTTCGTTTCATACTCTTTCCAAATTTTACAAATTTGATACTTTTGCTTCTTCGGAGGCTATTTTTGGGAGAAAGGTTCTACAAGCAGTGGTGCCTTCCGTTTAAGATTCCTGTCTTGTCCCTCCCTTCATCCGTGTCCTAAAGCTTTGGTATTGGTATCCCACAAGTAAGGATGAATCTGTCGACTCGATACATCTTACAAGAGAAAACATAATTTATGCTTACCTGATAAATTTATTTCTCTTGTGATGTATTGAGTCCACGGCCCGCCCTGTTTATTAAGACAGGCATATATATTTTTATTTTTAAACTTTCAGTCACCACTGCACCCTATACTGTAGTTTCTCCTTTTTCTTCCTAGCCTTCGGTCGAATGACTGGGGGTGGAGCTAAGGGGGGAGCTACATAGGCAGCTCTGCTGTGGGTTCTCTCTCTGCAACTTCCTGTAGGGGAGGAGAATATCCCACAAGTAAGGATGAATCTGTGGACTCGATACATCACAAGAGAAATAAATTTATCAGGTAAGCATAAATTATGTTATTAAATTTATTAACCCCTAATCCGCTGCCAACGTCGCCGCCACTATAATTAAGTTATTAACCCCTAAACCTAAGTCTAACCCTAACCCTAACACCCCCTAACTTAAATATAATTTAAATACATCTAAATAAAATAACTACAATTAAATAAATTATTCCTATTTAAAACTAAATACTTACCTATAAAATAAACCCTAAGATAGCTAAAATATAACTAATAGTTACATTGTAGCTATCTCAGGGTTTATTTTTATTTTACAGGCAACTTTGTATTTATTTTAACTAGGTACAATAGTTATTAAATAGTTATTAACTATTTAATAGCTACCTAGTTAAAATAAAGACAAAGTTACCTGTAAAATAAAACCTAACCTAAGTTACAATTGCACCTAACACTACACTATAATTAAATAAATTCCCTAAACTAACTACAATTAAATACAATTAAATTAAATAAACTAAATTATGAAAAAAAAACACTTAATTACAGAAAATAATAAAATAATTACAATTTTTTTAAACTAATTACACCTAATCTAATCCCCCTAATAAAATAAAAAATTCCCCCAAAATAAAAAAATTCCCTACCCTATACTAAATTACAAATAGCCCTTAAAAGGGCCTTTTGCGGGGCATTGCCCCAAAGTAATCAGCTCTTTTACCTGAAACAAAATACAATACCCCCCAACATTAAAACCCACCACCCACACACCCAACCCTCCTCTAAAACCCACCCAATCCCCCCTTAATTAAACCTAACACTACCCCCTTGAAGATCACCCTACCTTGAGACGTCTTCACCCAACCGGGCACAAGTGGTCTTCCAGATGGTCCGAAGTCTTCATCCTATCCGGGCAGAAGAGGACCTCCAGATGGGCAGAAGTCTTCATCCAGACGGCACCTTCTATCTTCATCCATCTGGAGCGGGGCGGAGCGGGTCCATCTTCAAGACATCCGACGTGGAGCATCCTCTTTGTTCGACGGCGACTGGAAGAATGATGGGTCCTTTAAATGACGTCATCCAAGATGGCGTCCCTTCAATTCCGATTGGCTGATAGAATTCTATCAGCCAATCGCAATTAAGGTAGAAAAAATCCTATTGGCAATAGGATTGAGCTCGCATACTATTAACTGATTGGATCAGCCAATAGGATTTTTTCTACCTTAATTCCAATTGGCTGATAGGGTGGGGATTGGGTGGGTTTTAGAGTAGGGTTGGGTGTGTGGGTGGTGGGTTTTAATGTTGGGGGGTATTGTATTTTTTTTTTCAGGTAAAAGAGCTGATTACTTTGGGGCAATGCCCCTCAAAAGGCCCTTTTAAGGGCTATTTGTAATTTAGTATAGGGTAGGGATTTTTATTATTTTGGTGGGCTTTTTTTATTTTATTAGGGGGAATTAGATTAGGTGTAATTAGTTTAATTTTTTTTTTTATTATTTTCTGTAATTTAGTGGGGGGGTTTCCCCGTAATTTAGTTTATTTAATTTAATTGTATTTAATTGTAGTTAGTTTAGGGAATTTATTTAATTATAGTGTAGTGTTAGGTGTAATTGTAACTTAGGTTAGGGTTTATTTTACAGGTAAATTTGTATTTATTTTAGCTAGGTAGTTATTAAATAGTTAATAACTATTTAATAACTATTCTAAAATAAATACAAAGTTGCCTGTAAAATAAAAATAAACCCTAAGCTAGGTACAATGTAACTATTAGTTATATTGTAGCTAGTTTAGGGTTTATTTTATAGTTAAGTATTTAGTTTTAAATAGGAATAATTTATTTAATTGTAGTAATTTTATTTAGATTATTTAAAATTATATTTAAATTAGGGGGGTGTTAGGGTTAGACTTAGGTTTAGGGGTTATTAACTTTATTATAGTTGCAGCGACGTTGGGGGCGGCAGATTAGGGGTTAATAAATAAAATGTAGGGTTCAGTGATGTTGGGGACAGCAGATTAGGGGTTAATAGGTATAATGTAGGTGTCTGCGATGTTAGGGGCAGCAGATTAGGGGTTCATAGGTATAATGTAGGTGGTGGCAGTGTCCGGAGAGGCAGATTAGGGGTTAATAATATAATGCAGGTGGCGACGATGTCGGGGGCGGCAGATTAGGGGTGTTTAGACTCGGGTTCATGTTAGGGTGTTAGGTGTAGACATAAAATGTGTTTCCCCATAGGAATCAATGGGGCTGCGTTAGGAGCTGAACGCTGCTTTTTTGCAGGTGTTAGGTTTTTTTCAGCCGTCTCAGCCCCATTGTTTCCTATGGGGAAATCGTGCACGAGCATGTTTAGCCAGCTTACCGCTACCATAAGCAACACTGGTATTACAGTGAGATGTGGAGCTAAATTTTGCTCAACGCTCACTTTTCTGAGGCAAATGCCGGCTTGCAGAAAACTCGTAATACCAGCGCTGTCTTAAAGGGACAGTCAAGGCCCAAAAAAACTTTTATTTTTCAAATCGGGCATGTAATTTTAAACAACTTTCCAATTTACTTTTATCAACAATTTTGCTTTGTTTTCTTGGTATTCTAGTTGAGAGCAAACCTAGAAAGGCTCATATGATAATTTCTAAGACCTTGAAGGCCGCCTCTAATCACATGCTTTTGTATTTGCTTTTCACAGCAGGGGAGAGTAGTTCAGGTAAACCATATAGATAGCATTGTGATCATGCCCGTGAGTTGTGGCAGACACTGCACTAATTGGCTAAACTGCAAGTCAATAGATAATAACTAAAAGTCATGTGATTAGGGGCGGTCAGAAGAGCCTTAGATGCAAGATAATCACAGAGGTTAAAAGTATATTAATATAACAGTGTTGGTTATGCAAAACTGGGGAATGGGTAATAAAGGGATTATCTATCTTTTTAAACAACAAAAATTCTGGTGTTGACTGTCCCTTTAAGTGAGCGGTGAGAAAAAAAGGAACATTTGCACCGCAAAGCAGCCTTACCGTCAAAAACTTGTAATCTAGCCGTTTGCGATTTGTGGGTTGGCTGATTAGGGGGGATGGCGGTTGAGAGGTACATAATGCGCATGCATTAGGTGTTTTTTAGGGCTTCTAGGAAGTTATGGTGCTCATATACTCAGTGCAAGGCTTGCTGCACCTGCCTATGTGTGCCGAGGTGAATATGGAGTAAAATGTCTTCCTTTTCACTGCATACGTCCTTGCGCTGAATATGTGATACTGACTTGCAACACCGGTTCTACAGGGAGTGCAGAATTATTAGGCAAATAAGTATTTTGACCACATCATCCTCTTTATGCATGTTGTCTTACTCCAAGCTGTATAGGCTCGAAAGCCTACTACTAATTAAGCATATTAGGTGATGTGCATCTCTGTAATGAGAAGGGGTGTGGTCTAATGACATCAACACCCTATATCAGGTGTGCATAATTATTAGGCAACTTCCTTTCCTTTGGCAAAATGGGTCAAAAGAAGGACTTGACAGGCTCAGAAAAGTCAAAAATAGTGAGATATCTTGCAGAGGGATGCAGCACTCTTAAAATTGCAAAGCTTCTGAAGCGTGATCATCGAACAATCGTTTCATTCAAAATAGTCAACAGGGTCGCAAGAAGCGTGTGGAAAAACCAAGGCGCAAAATAACTGCCCATGAACTGAGAAAAGTCAAGCGTGCAGCTGCCAAGATGCCACTTGCCACCAGTTTGGCCATATTTCAGAGCTGCAACATCACTGGAGTGCCCAAAAGCACAAGGTGTGCAATACTCAGAGACATGGCCAAGGTAAGAAAGGCTGAAAGACGACCACCACTGAACAAGACACACAAGCTGAAATGTCAAGACTGGGCCAAGAAATATCTCAAGACTGATTTTTCTAAGGTTTTATGGACTGATGAAATGAGAGTGAGTCTTGATGGGCCAGATGGATGGGCCCGTGGCTGGATTGGAAAAGGGCAGAGAGCTCCAGTCCGACTCAGACGCCAGCAAGGTAGAGGTGGAGTACTGGTTTGGGCTGGTATCATCAAAGATGAGCTTGTGGGGCCTTTTCGGGTTGAGGATGGAGTCAAGCTCAACTCCCAGTCCTACTGCCAGTTTCTGGAAGACACCTTCTTCAAGCAGTGGTACAGGAAGAAGTCTGCATCCTTCAAGAAAAACATGATTTTCATGCAGGACAATGCTCCATCACACGCGTCCAAGTACTCCACAGCGTGGCTGGCAAGAAAGGGTATAAAAGAAGAAAATCTAATGACATGGCCTCCTTGTTCACCTGATCTGAACCCCATTGAGAACCTGTGGTCCATCATCAAATGTGAGATTTACAAGGAGGGAAAAGAGTACACCTCTCTGAACAGTGTCTGGGAGGCTGTGGTTGCTGCTGCACGCAATGTTGATGGTGAACAGATCAAAACACTGACAGAATCCATGGATGGCAGGCTTTTGAGTGCCCTTGCAAAGAAAGGTGGCTATATTGGTCACTGATTTGTTTTTGTTTTGTTTTTGAATGTCAGAAATGTATATTTGTGAATGTGGAGATGTTATATTGGTTTCACTGGTAAAAATAAATAATTTAAATGGGTATATATTTGTTTTTTGTTAAGTTGCCTAATAATTATGCACAGTAATAGTCACCTGCACACACAGATATCCCCCTAAAATAGCTATAACTAAAAACAAACTAAAAACTACTTCCAAAACTATTCAGCTTTGATATTAATGAGTTTTTTGGGTTCATTGAGAACATGGTTGTTGTTCAATAATAAAATTAATCCTCAAAAATACAACTTGCCTAATAATTCTGCACTCCCTGTATGTTAGTTTATAGGAGTAAAAACAGGGGGCGACGGGTGAAATATATATGCCACATTTGTATGCGCCGCCGTATATGTGATAGCTAGAACCGTTTAAAAATAGCAGACGCCGGCTTTTGCAGGCAACGCCACATATGTAATCTTGCACTAAGTGTTTTTCACTTTGTAAGTATTTTAGCTTATTTAGTCTCTGCTTTTCTGATCAGGTTTTTATCAGTATCTGCAGTATATTTATTTATATAGTGCTTGTCTAAACAGTCAGGCCAAATTTGATACTGAATTTGTACTTATTGTATAGTAAATGCAAGTGTTTGTGTATGCTGTTTCCTGTTATATATTTCAGTATGAAGTAAATCTGGACTTACGGATTTATTCCTTTGTCTTTCAGGAGTTTGGGAATTTTTCTTTTTGTAAGAAGCAGATTCCTCCTATTTGATCAGCTAACCTGAACCTCTTTCGGAAGAGTTCCATGATGAAAGAATGATCTAAGTAAGTATGGAAACTGAAGGTTATAGGTTTTAAACCAACTTGTTTTGAAAATTAGACTCCTTTTAGGGTGGCTGCTTTTATATTGTGTCTAGGGTGGAAGGACATTGTTTTGGTTGTTCCTGTTTTTGTCTCAAGGCTGAACTTGATCTGTATGCCAAGAAATAAGGGTCTTTTTTTTAATATTTTTGGCTTAAGAATTCTAGACTGTGTTCTAAGGGTTCTTGGTCTCAAATAGAAAGCAGTTTGTATTAGGATCTATACCTGTACATCCTTATCCACTTGGATTGCCTTTGCTTGTCTGGTTGGCATTCTTCAACTTTCACTGTTTGTTGTCACCTTTTTGTTAAATTTGGATGCAGTGTTTAGGTAATCTTAACTGTTCTTTATCAGGTTGTTATTTTTGTGCAGCCTTTTTTATTTTTTGGCTTTTATATATGTCCATATCCAGATTAGAGGGTGTATTTTCTAGAAGACATTTAGATTCTATTTTAACAGAAGCGTAACTAGAAGCCTCAGGGCTCCGGTGCAAGAATCCATGAAGCCCCCCCACAACTTGCAATACATACATATATACCAAGGACGTGCAGTCATAGGAGGCAGGGTAGGCAGAGCCTACCCTGCCATATGGGCCCAAAGTTTATTTAAATGTATAATATAAATAAAATTAAAAAATTGTGTTAAAAAAAAAAAAATGTACTTTTTAATTTCTCCCCCATGTTACGCTATGGAGATGCAGAGCAGACATACTCCATAGCGCATATTATGAACATTAGCGACACCTGCTGGCATAACACAACTATTCACTTTTTTTCCCCAAGTTACGCTATGGAGAGGCACTGTACTTTTGTACCTCTCCATTGCGTAACATCATGGCATTTTTCAAATAACTGGCGAAGGATCAAAACACCACCCACTGGCTGTCACAGGCTGACTGATTGTCAGCCAGGAAAATATTGGCCAATCGGAGGCATGACTCGTAATGCCTCTTAGAGAGGGAGCCAATCAGACGGTCATGTTCTCCTGTGATTGACAACACCAGGAGAACGTGACCGTTATTGATTGGCTCCCTGCGCATGCGCAAGAAAGAATCCAGAGCGCAGCGCAGAAGTACTGGAGACTTGTAGGCTGGCGGCAAAGTCTGTGAAGGAAGGGCTGTGTGTTGCCACCTGATCAGCTCATCCCTTCTGGTTCACTTGGACGCGGACGGAGCGACGGAGCACCGGAGCACCGGAGCCTGGCCATATACTTAATTTGTTACGGGTAAGTCACAACAGAAAGGGTCTATGCTAATGCTTTCATTTTTAAAGCGGGAGAGCGCATCTAGGCAGAAGCAGGGGAGTTATACTACTATTTGTCCTCATTATTTTTATTATAATATACCTTGATCATGAATCAAGGTATATTATAATAAAAAATAATGTGCACAAATAGTAGTTATGTAATGATGCAGCAGCAGGGGAGTTAATGAAATACATAGTTATACTACTATTTGTCCACATTATTTTTATTATAATATACCTTGAACCTCTCTGTCTCTCCCTCCCCCTCTGTCTCTCTCTCTCTCCCCTGTCTCTCTATTTCTCTCCCTCTCCCCCTCTGTCTCTCTCTAGCCATCTCTCTCTCCCTGTCTCTCCCACCCCCTCTGTCTCTCTCCTTACGTGTCTCATTCTCCCCCATGGTCTCTTTCTCTGTCTCTCTCTCCTCTGTCTCTATTTGTGTCTCTCTCTCCCCTCTGTCTCTATTTGTGTCTCTCTCTCCCACCCCCTCTGTCCAATTTACATCTAATATCTAATTTCCTTAATTCTCTTGATATCCTTTGTTGAAAATCATATCTAAATATGCTCAATAGCTGCTGATTGGTGGCTGCACAATCGATACCTCATGTGATTGGCTCACCCATGTACATTGCTATTTCTTCAACAAAGGATATCTAAAGAATGAAGACATATCCTAGCCAGTGCCTCACCTGTCTCCGACCTCACTGCACGTCACTGATATATACATATATATATATATACACAGACATACAGCCCCCAGACAGCCACCAAACACTCGGCTAGATTACGAGTTTTGTCGGTAAAGCTGTGCATTGCTAACGCTCAGTTACAGCTCACTGCTCACCTACAAACAGCGCTGGTATTACAGTTTTTTTCCAAACCGCGTTAGCCTCTAAAAAGTGAGCGTTGAGCAAAATTTTGTTCCACATCTCACCTCAATACCAGCGCTGCTTACGGTAGCGGTAAACTGGCTGAA
The DNA here is from genome assembly GCF_027579735.1 of Bombina bombina. Lineage (NCBI taxonomy): Eukaryota > Metazoa > Chordata > Amphibia > Anura > Bombinatoridae > Bombina > Bombina bombina. The sequence goes on from NC_069509.1 coordinate 100,834,496, forward strand.
CATGCTCGTGCACGATTTCCCCATAGGAAACAATGGGGCAGATTTGGCTGCAAAAAAACAGCGTTCAGCTCCTAACGCAGCCCCATTATTTCCTATGGGAAAATACTTTTTATGTCTGCACCTAACTCCCTAACATGAACCTGAGTCTAAACACCCCTAATCTTACAATTATTAACCCCTAATCTGCCGCTCCGGACACCGCCGCCACCTACATTATACCTATGAACCCCTAATCTGTTGCCCCCAACATCGCCGACACCTACATTATAGTTATTAACCCCTAATCTGCCGCCCCCAACATCGCCACAACTATATTAAATTTATTAACCCCTAATCTGTCACCGCCGCCAACGTCGCCGCCACTATAATTAAGTTATTAACACCTAAACCTAAGTCTAACCCTAACCCTAACACCCCCTAATTTAAATATAATTTAAATACATCTAAATAAAATAACTACAATTAAATAAATTATTCCTATTTAAAACTAAATACTTACCTATAAAATAAACCTTAAGTTAGCTACAATATAACTTATAGTTACATTGTAGCTAGCTTAGGTTTTATTTTTATTTTACAGGCAACTTTGTATTTATTTTAACTAGCTACAATAATTATTAAATAGTTATTAACTATTTAATAACTACCTAGCTAAAATAAATAAAAATTTACCTGTAAAATAAACCCTTACCTAAGTTACAATTACGCCTAACACTACACTATAATTAAATTAATTACCTAAACTAACTACAATTAATTACAATTAAATAAAATAAACTAAATTATGAAAAAAAACCACTAAATTACAGAAAGTAAAAAAGAAATTACAAATTTTTAAACTAATTACACCTAATCTAATCCCCCTAATAAAATAAAAAAGCCCCCCAAAATAAAAAAATTCCCTACCCTATACTAAATTACTAATAGCCCTTAAAAGGGCCTTTTGCGGGGCATTGCCCCAAAGTAATCAGCTCTTTACCTGTAAAAAAAATACAATACCCCCAACATTAAAACCACCACCCACACACCCAACCCTACTCTAAAACCCACCCAATCCCCCCTTAATAAAACCTAACACTAAACCCTTGAAGATCACCCTACCTTGAGACGTCTTTACCTAGCCAGGCCGAAGTCCTCCAAGAAGCCAGGCAGAAGTGGTCCTCCAGACGGCAGAAGTCTTCATCCGATCCAGGCAGAAGAGGTCCTCCAGACGGCAGAAGTCTTCATCCAGATGGCATCTTCTATCTTCATCTTTCCGGCGCGGAGCAGGGCCATCTTCAATCCAGCCGACGCGGAGCATCCTCTTCCATCGACATCCTAACGAAGAATGAAGGTTCCTTTAAATGACGTCATCCAAGATGGCGTCCCTTCAATTCCGATTGGCTGATAGAATTCTATCAGCCAATCGGAATTAAGGTAGGATAGTCCTATTGGCTGATGCAATCAGCCAATAGAATTGAAGTTCAATCCTTTTGGCTGATCCAATCAGCCAATAGGATTGAGCTTGCATTCTATTGGCTGTTCCAATCAGCCAATAGAATGCAAGCTCAATTCTATTGGCTGATTGCATCAGCCAATAGGATTTTTCCTACCGATTGGCTGATAGAATTCTATCAGCTAATCAGAATGGAAGGGACGCCATCTTGGATGACGTCATTTAAAGGAACCTTCATTCTTCGTTAGGACGTCAAAGGAAGAGGATGCTCCGCGTCGGCTGGATTGAAGATGGACCCGCTCCGGGCCGGAAGGATGAAGATAGAAGATGCCGCCTGGATGAAGACTTCTGCTGTCTGGAGGACCTCTTCTGCCCGGCTTCTTGGAGGACTTCGGTCCGGCTGGGTGAAGACGTCTCAAGGTAGGGTGATCTTCAAGGGGTTAGTGTTAGTTTTTTTTTTTTAAGGGGGGATTGGGTGGGTTTTAGAGTAGGGTTGGGTGTGTGGGTGGTGGGTTTTAATGTTGGGGGGTATTGTATTTTTTTTACAGGTAAAAGAGCTGATTACTTTGGGGCAATGCCCCGCAAAAGGCCCTTTTAAGGGCTATTTGTAATTTAGTATAGGGTAGGGAATTTTTTTATTTTGGGGGAATTTTTTATTTTATTAGGGGGATTAGATTAGGTGTAATTAGTTTAAAAATTTGTAATTTGTTTTTTATTGTCTGTAATATAGTGTTTTTTTTCTCGTAATTTAGTTTATTTAATTTATTTGTAATTAATTGTAGTTAGTTTAGGTAATTAATTTAATTATAGTGTAGTATTAGGTGTAATTGTAACTTAGGTTAGGGTTTATTTTACAGGTAAATTTGTATGTATTTTAACTAGGTAGTTATTAAATAGTTAATAACTATTTAATAACTATTCTACCTAGTTAAAATAAATACAAAGTTGCCTGTAAAATAAAAATAAACCCTAAGGTAGCTACAATGTAATTATTAGTTAATATTGTAGCTATATTAGGGTTTATTTTATAGGTAAGTATTTAGTTTTAAATAGGAATAATTTATTTAATTGTAGTTATTTTATTTAAATTATATTTAAGTTAGGGGGGGTTAGGGTTAGACTTAGGATTAGGGGTTAATACATTTAATATAGTGTTGGTGACGTTGTGGGCGGCAGATTAGGGGTTAATAAATGTAGGTATGTGTCGGCGATGTTAGGGACTGCAGATTAGGAGTTAATAAAATTTAACTAGTGTTTGCGAGGTGGGAGTGCGGCGGTTTAGGGGTTAATACATTTATTAAAGTGGCAGCGATGGCCGGCCGGCAGATTAGGAGTTAAATAATTTTATTATAGTGTTTGCAATGTGGGGGGGGGGGTTTAGGGGTTAATAGGTAGTTTATGGGTGTTAGTGTACTTTTTAGCTCTTTAGTTAAGAGTTTTATGTTATGGCGTTAGTCCATAAAACTCTTAACTACTGACTTTTAAATGCAGTAGGAGTGTTGACAGGAGAGGCTGTACCGCTCACTTTTTCCAAGACTCGTAATACCGGCGTTAGGAAAATCCCATAGAAAAGATAGGATACACAATTGACGTAAGGGGATTTGCAGTATGCTCGAGTTGTGGAAAAAAGTGAGCGGTACACCTGTATCTGCAAGACTCGTAATACCAGCGGGCGTTAAAAAGCAGCGTTGGGACCTCTCAATGCTGCTTTTTAAGGCTAACGCCAAACTCGTAATCTAGCCGACTGTAACTACATGTTTATATCACACAGAACCTCTCTTTATGGTTTATATTTACACCTTGTACTATTTAGTACAATTTGTAGTTTTTTATATAAAATACATAGGTAAAGTAGTGATTAGGAGCAGCTAATCACATGTAGTACAATATCTAGTTTATTTATATGTCTGTACAGTGTAGTACAATAACATGGTTAAAGTGCAGCTGTTCAATACTCGCTGCTCATTGGTTGCTCTACACAGCCTCTGCAGCTCTATTGGCGGATAAGGAAAAGCTCCTATATAACATTATACACACACGACTGTAATACTGTAAGGTAGACTATTTAAACCATTAAACCAATATATGAAGCAGTGAGCACAGTTATTTACAAACCTTTATTTGTCCTGCATTCTCATTAGCCAAGATGCCTATACATTTTGAACCCAAAAACCAAACTAGCACTGCAATTTATGACAAAAGGAACAGTTTAAATGTAGTTAATATTGTACAGTATGTATGGTACAAAAATAAAATAATTAAATATGCCCCTAACACATATATTAACATAATTAACAAGTTATTCATTTAAGCTAGAATTAAATGTGCTTGAAATGAAAGCACCATCCATGAAACTTATTGTAACCACTTTTAGTAGAAAAAGTTTAAAGAGCATTGGCAGATAAGGGGTTATTTTATATTTCATAAGTTTTTGATGTGGCAATAAGCTCTGAGGGGGTTAACCAGTGTTAACCAGTGTTAATGTGCTGGATTTCTATGTTGGAGAGCAGACTCCTTCAACATTCCAGTGGGCCCAGCACAGCTTCTGTGCAACCACAACAAGCCACCCTTTGCCCCCCTCCCCAGTCCTCATGCAGCCTTTTTACACAACACCAACACAACAGACAAAAAAACTTCCACCAAAGAACCACTGATATTTTTATTTGTCAAATTGCCAAGCAATTCCCTTTCCTTTGTATGTTACCTACCAATTATGATCTCAGTGAATATAACTATAAACACACATACATTTACATACATACATGCTGCCCACTCCCCGTAGCAGCTCCAGCACACCCAGCCTCACACAGACTCAGGCAGCAGGATAGCTGTCCGGCTGTCACATGACCGAACGCTCAAAACTCCCAACATACCGGCCCATTTTCTTAACCTCCAAAATCAACATCTGTTCAACACTCAGCCTAGACCTATGCAGTCTCGCCATAGTCTCGCCTATACACCGTGACCCTACCCGTTAGTGGGAAGATAGGTCCGTCCACAGCATTGTGCTATAGCCTGGCTGTGTGTGACTCTGATCTTCCAGCACAAGGCCTGTGCTGGAACATCAGAGTCGCACACAGCCAGGCTATAGTGCAAAGCTGAGTGCTCTGCACCCGTGGCACTGTCAGCCTTGCAAGGTGGGACTGGGGTCCATCCTGGGAATGATGTACCCATAAATGTACGGTACCTGCAGCAGAGCAGCCTCCTTTTGCTGAGTCTCATGGTCCACAAAGCTGATGCGGCGACCTCACCCAGCCGGTTCCGGTATCCCAATCCGCAATCCGGCATGCAAAATACAGCCAGGAGCAGTGGTGTGAGAGTGACTAGACAGTCACTGAAGTCCTGCCTGGTTGATCCCATGAAGAACCCTTCCCGGGCCTGGTCACAGTTGCGACTTCTGCATCACCGGTAGTTACGTCCCTGTATCCTAATGTGTTTTTTTTTTTTTTTTTTTTTTTATAATATTTTTTATTGAGGTAAAGAATATAACAGTACATAGCAATCATTTAGAAAAACCCTCAACCCGTGAGGATATATAATAAGGTATACAGTACTGTACATATAGCATACATCTCCACAAAACTATATAAACATAAATAAAGTCTTGCACTTCTACATGTAGAGAAAACAAAAACTAAAAACTGAACCAAACACTAGTAAAGAAGTGCTACCTATGCGGTCAATAAAAGTAAAAAGGACTAACCTCAGATTTTCAAATAAAAATATGGGGCCCTTTTAGAGCCCTTATGACTGTAATTGCCAAAAGTTATGAAAATAATTCAAATATATAGCCTATAGGGCCATATTTAAGCCCATACAAATATAAATCTCCTTAGACTAGTTAAATCATTAGAAAATATACAATAAGAAAGGAGATTAGCAAGACTATTATTATGTAATACTTGAATGAGGATATTACTAGCCGCTACATTGTACCAGTCTTGTGTTAGATAGAAGGGAAATTCAAGGGAATCTACGTTCCTTGGTTTACGAAGTAAACATATACTAAGACGGGAGCCCTAGGGGGGGAATCAGAGCCAACTAGTTTATAATATATAGCTAGACAGCTGAGGCTATGAAGGTAGACCACATATACCTACACTCTGTAACATGGATAATAACTTGCCAAATATAAGCAGCCAAGGGCTATCATTGTTGTTTTACCTAAATCTAAATTATCTATATGGACTGGCAATGTTCATGTCTGGGAAGAGAATATAATTTAGTTAGTCTCAATTCTGCTAAGTTGAAGACACTTTATATTATTAGAATAGATTACACTAGGGGTGTTGCTAAGCACTTCAAATAAAAAAAAGACAGCATATTGGAAAGCCATGAATTACATATTAAACTAAATAAGGAAGCTATAACACTGAAACTTAAACTATCAGAACAATAGCATTACTAGTATAGGGGGTATTAACCATATGTATTTGCATCAAAATATATCTGCAAAGTAGATCAGAAAGTGTATAGTACACATACTTTTAATAATGAAATAAAACCTGTTCCCTAAAAACATATACTGTATAACTACAGAAATCGGTGATATATCCTAGCGAATTCTTAAGAAGGTCTTATGTTAATATTATCTAATTGGTATATAGAATGTTAGAGTATAGGTGTTCTAAAGCTAATTTTGACTGTAATAAGCCCAAGGGCTAGAGTATGCTGTCCCGGCCGCAGGCAGCACACCAGCCCACATGACAGGTAGTGATGTAACACAAATACAGTAATACCTATTACACTAAAATTAGAAGCCTGGCAATGCTTAAATAATCTCAATAATGTAATTATTGCTACGATATAGGGCTACAATAGATTCAGTGTTAACATAGTAGCTGATGATTACAAGTCCACAATACTTATATTCAACAAGGGACTTTCCAGAAAACCTATGTTTTAGACATTAACATCTTATCAAACTGTCCTGGCAAATATATAAATTTAAATGTTCGCAAGTCTTATTAGTACTATATATACTATACCCTAAAAGGGGTAGGGCAGTAGTCTATTATATAAATATACCCAGTGTAGATGCTCATTCAACGTGTGGGCATAAAAGCATACAAAAGCAGAGCTAAACTACCTGGATTGTTATAAATAATCTTATTTAAGCCCAGTATACTTCAGAATAAGCCTTAGGTCAATTTTATAAACTAATGTTCTACAGAACTACAGAATTAAATAACATGTAAAACATTGGATCATACTCCATAGGCTTTGTGCAAATCTATTTTTTAGAACAAAGCTAAACGATCAGCAATATATAATTAACAGATATTCCCCTAGAATATGCACATACTAAGGTAAAGATAATAATGACCAAGCATCCATACGTGGTTCAGAAGGCTGGAGGGAATAAATATCGTTCTTACCAGTATCTTAGACATGGCTGGGAAATCTTATGTGTCTATACTGCCATCTAGTGGGACAGGGAGGATATGAGCAGCAGATGGGAAAAAGGGAAACAGATCACATTTAAATGAACACGGGCTCAATTAACTCAGAATGTGTATCTATTCTCTCAATAAAGTAGCTACCTGAACATCAGAATATTGAAACCTACCCAGAGAACAGTCCAGTGTATTTGGAGTCTTGGGAGAAGTGAGCGGTAGACCCTCTACCGACAAGACTCCTACCGACAAAAAAAGTCAGTAGTTAAGAGCTTTATGGGCTAACGCTTGAATATAAAGCTCTTAACTACTGTGCTCTAAAGTACACTAACACCCATAAACTACCTATGTACCCCTAAACCGAGGCCCCCCCACATCGCCACCACTATAAAAAAATGTTGTAACCCCTAATCTGCCGACCGGACACCGCCGCCACCTACATTATACCTATAAACCCCTAATATGCTGCCCCTAACATTGCTGACCCCTATATTATATTTATTAACCCCTAATCTGCCCCCCCAACGTCGCCGCTACCTAACTACACTTATTAACCCCTAATCTGCCGACCGGACATCGCCGCCACTATAATAAATGTATTAACCCCTAAACCGCCGCACTCCCGCCTTGCAAACACTAGAATAAATAGTATTAACCCCTAATCTGCCCTCCCTAACATCGCCGCCACCTACCTACAATTATTAACCCTAATGTCCCGCCCACACTGTCGCCACTACTATAATAAAGTTATTAACCCCTAAACCTAACTCTAACCCTAACACCCCCCTAACATAAATATAATTTAAATTAAAGAAAATAATATTACTAAAATTAACTAAATTAATCCTATTTAAAACTAAATACCTATAAAATAAACCCTAATATAGCTACAATATAACTAATAATTACATTGTAGCTATTTTATGATTTATATTTATTTTACAGGCAACTTTGTATTTATTCTTTTTTTTTTTAAATAGTTTTTATTGAGGGTCAAACATTACAAAAAATACAGTTTGCTCAATTGAACATATGAGACAAGTTAAGAAGTAAAAATAAAAGGATGCGTACATTCTTACTTGTGACTGTATCACTTGTTACAACATTCACATTCAATTACCACCACTGAGAGATATATCAAATACATAATACTTGAGGAGCAAACCAAACACCTCCCTCATTTTTTTCCCCAAGGGTAGCTGGGGCCCCTTTTGGACCCCTTTAGATGGACTCACTAAGCGGAGGGTATTGGGTATAACAGGCCACTTTTGGACCCGTATTGATCATACTCCTCATGTCTATCAGGACCATGGGAGGTCCAAAGAACTGAAAAATAAAATTAGAGGAGGGTAAAAAAAAAAAAAACATTAAAAAAACTAGTATGATAGGGTTCATATCCGATAATATTGTCATAACTAACACAACTTCAGAAAAAGATAAAACATAGAGACTATGGCTTAATAAATTTGAGGAACTAATATGAATAAGCTCATAATGAGCTAACAATAGGAAAATGTAGATGGACACCCAAGAGTTAAGTATACCAAGGTTAAGGCTTGCTCTGCACTAAGCACACTTTGTTTACACATTAGTCTAGTTACTATACAGTGAATAATAGCAGAAAAAGGAGGTAAATAAAGTCAGGGTTTATGTATTCCCATATATAGATACCAAGGGCTGCCTCTAAATATAATTAACTATCCTCCTAATAGCAACCTCATGTGATGAGTGTCTGGCAAGACTAATTCTCATGAGGCAACATAAACCAACTAGTAAACTGAGTCACTTCTGATTTCTCATTTATAGGCCTTCTGTTATCTCTTGTCATGGGTGTCATAAGGGTATTGAGGGTAGACAGTAAGTATAATTAAACAAATCCTGTAATCTCATAATACTATAAAAGCTACTGCATGCAACTTACATAGAACTTTTACAGTCCATAACCCCTTTCAATAAGTGTTAAAAAGACAAATGTGATCAAACTCTTGGATTATGTGCAACTGTAATGCTAGGCTATTATTATAACATATAACCAGCTGTAGATGTGGCACCTTAAACTTACACAAAGCCTTTATTAGGCATTCACAGACCAATTGCATAAGGCATTGTGGTATCTATTACTGAGTGCTGCTCCCAGTATCACAGGGAAAAACCACACTGGGGGCTATTCACTTATTATAGTAACACACATACTTAGGCCCAAACAGTAAAGTTAAGCACCAAAGAGGTGACAGGATTCAGGTATATAGAATAATGATAGGCCTCTCTTGGTCCTATGACTATTATTTGCCAAAAACTAGTTTAATATGTCACAGCAACTATGGGAAGGTATCCCATAGTTCAGACCATTTTTGGATCCTCCAAAAGAGTATAGTTTTATGCAACATAGGGACTATTAGATACAATACAACGTTACTGCAGATAACATGCTTATAAAACTCTTACAGTGTCAATTAATTGGTAGGACAACTATAGTACATTAACCTTTGATGACCATGCACATCTAACTAAGTGAATAGGACTGAAAATATCATCATAACTAACTCTGTAGGTAAATTTAGATATACAGTGCAGATAATATTGCCTTGGGAGGAAATATAAGTGTAAAAGACTAATAATACCACAAGTCAAATGCATTCAGTAGTTCCAGTAAGTAAGATCTAAAGCCCGAAGGCCGTCATTTATATACTAAGATATCTGGAGTGGAATGCAAATGTATTTAGATGCTGGGGAGAAAAAAAAACAACATAATTTCACCCGACGCCAGTCTAATCTTCCGTGTCGGTATTGGTAACATAACAGAAGTGGTAGGCCCGGTTCCCAGATGAATAACAGTACCAGATGTGCAAGGCCATCCAGAATGCAGTTCCTACACACAGGGGACGAACAGTAGACAGCGGGCAGTGAACCCGTCGATCCTCTTCTGAGCCACACCGCTCCAGGATGGCTCCTGTACCAGGTAAGGGAGGGTGACTTGATGCTGGTAGCTGTATCCCAATGCAGAAGTTCTCCAATGGCAGTACCTCAGAGTGTGCACTTCCTCAGACCCCCCTTAGAGAGTCGGCCACATTTCCCCGGCCAGAGATCAAGGTAGGTGTTAGGCTCTCATCGGCACTAAGCTGGTCACGGACCCTCACTTTCACAACAGCGAGGAGGCTTGTATTGGCTGGCGCATCGCTGCATACTCTAGACACCTCTGTACTCATCCTTTTCTGGCCCACGGAAGCTTCCAGCTCGATATGCACACATACCATGTTGAGCAAGAGGCAGTCAAATATGGCGCACATTGTGCGTTCAAAGTCAGACATCAGATTTCGGATGGCAGTAGATAGTTCAGCCATGTTCAAAATTGTAAAGATTATAGGGATGACAAGTTGGAGAGGAGAATTTACTATATTCTCCTATTACCCGGTTACCCGGTGGGGGGGGTGCTAAGGTTTTCTTCCACGTGGGCCGCCTAAAACCTTAACGGTCCAGTCTGGGAAGCTCCCCAACAAATAATATTCATATTGCCCAGTCCAGCAAAATTAGTTTTTCTGGCATACAATAAAATCCTGTGCTGGATGGGATCTGCAAAGCTAGATATCTTGGCGGAAAGTATATCCTTTAATTAGAGCTCACAGATTAGCAGCCATCTTCGGCTAAAGCCTGGACACGCCCCCCCTTTGTATTTATTTTAACTAGGTACAATAGCTATTAAATAGTTAAGAACTATTTAATAGCTACCTAGTTAAAATAAGTACAAAATTACCTGTAAAATAAATCCTAACCTAAGTTACAATTAAACCTAACACTACACTATCATTAAATTAATTAAATAAATTACCTACAATTAGCTAAATTAAAATACAATAAAATAAACCATTCTATAATACAAAAAAACAAACACTAAATTACAGAAAATAAAAATAGAATTACAAGAAGTTTAAATTAATTAACCTAATCTAAGCCCCCTAATAAAATAATAAAGCCCCCCAAAATAGAAAAATGCCCTACCCTATTCTAAACTACCAAGTAACCAGCTCTTTTACCAGCCCTTAAAAGGGCTTTTTGCGGGGTATTGCCCCAAAGTAATCAGCTCTTTTACCTGTAAAAAAAAATACAACCCCCCCCAACATTAAAACCCACCACCCACATACCCCTACTCTAACCCACCCAAACCCCCTTAAATAAACCTAACACTACCCCCCTGAAGATCATCCTACCTTGAGTCTTCTTCACCCAGCTGGGCCGAAGTCTTCATCCGATGGGGCAGAAGAGGACATCCAGACCAGCAGAAGTCTTCATCCTATCCAGGCAGAAGAGGACATCCGGACCGGCAGACATCTTCATCCAAGCGGCATCTTCTATCTTCATCCATCCGACGAGGAGCGGCTCCATCTTCAAGACCTCCGGCGCGGAGCATCCTTCCTGGCCGACGGACTAACGACGAATGCCTGGTCCTTTAAATCAGCCAATCGGAATTAAGGTAGGAAAAATCTGATTGGCTGATGCAATCAGCCAATCAGATTGAAGTTCAATCCGATTGGCTGATCCAATCAACCAATCATATTGAACTTCAATCTGATTGGCTGATTGCATCAGCCAATCAGATTTTTCTACTTAAATTCCGATTGGCTGATAGAATTCTATCAGCCAATCGGAATTTAAAGGACGCCATCTTGGATGACGTCCCTTAAAGGAACCTTCATTCATCGGGAAGTCGTCGGTTGAAGAGGATGGCTCCGCGTCGGCTCCGTTGAAGATGGCTCCACTCCGGATGGATGAAGATTGAAGACGTCGCCTGGATGAACACCGAAAGGAGGACCTCTTCTTTGCCGCTTGGATGAAGACTTCTACCGGATCAAGGACATCCTCTCCGCACCTTGGATGAAGAATTCGGCTCGGCTGGGTGAAGACGACTCAAGGTAGGGAGATCTTCAGGGGGTTAGCGATAGGTTTTTTTAAGGGGGGTTTGGGTGGGTTAGAGTAGGGTTATGTGGGTGGTGGGTTGTAATGTTGGGGGGGTATTGTATTTTTATTTTCAGGTACAAGAGCTGATTACTTGGGGCAATGCCCTGCAAAAAGCCCTTTTAAGGGCTGGTAAAAGAGCTGATTACTTTGGTAGTTTAGAATAGGGTAGGGAATTTTTTATTTTGGGGGGCTTTTTTATTTTATTAGGGGTCTTAGATTAGGTGTAATTAGTTTAAATTTCTTGTAATTCTTTTTTATTTTTTGTAATTTAGTGTTTTTTTTTGTATTATAGGATAGTTTATTTTATTGTATTTTATTTTAGGTAATTGTAGTTAATTTATTTAATTAGTTTAATGATAGTGTAGTGTTAGGTTTAATTGTAACTTAGATTAGGATTTATTTTACAGGTAATTTTGTACTTATTTTAACTAGGTAGCTATTAAATAGTAGCTATTTAATAGTAGCTATTAAAATAAATACAAAGTTGCCTGTAAAATAAATATAAATCCTGGGGGGGGGCGGAGCCAGCGCTCAACTGAGATGGCTGCACTTTTGTGAGCTCTGAGCTTCCCTGGGGGCAAAACGGTTCTAAAATACCTAAGTGACAGCATGGATTGACTTTTTATACCCTTAAATGTGGGTCGATAAGGCAGAAGTGACTTTTATGGGCTGTGTCTGAACGGCTAATACCGGGGTTCTGTGAGTGGGGGCCGAAGCTGCAACGGCATAAGCCACGTGGACGCCCGCAACTCTGCAGACTACAGGGAACTACTCAAGAGGCCTGTTCAGATCGATGAAATCAGAGTTCACTTGCAAGATTCTTCTGACACGGAGGGATCTCCTGGCGCAGTGCGGGTAAGCTCTTATGTGGTGGGGAAGCTGGATAAACTCACAGATCATGTACTCGCACTGACCAGATACCGCTAGGAAAATCTGCGGTTCAGAGGGCCGCAGTTTAGGTGTGAAGCGAAGCTGTGAGGTGGGGAGAACCCCGTGGCAGTCTCTTACATCATAAAACAGAGAGCTGTAGTGCTGCTGGAACTTGCTGGGCGAGCACAGTTATAGAAGGGGTTAAACCTTTATTATCTAAGCATTTATCTGGAGGATTTAAAGTGACATTTGTCTGCAATTAAAGCGCAAGCTCTGCAATCCAGATTACTTATAATCCCCAAGCTATTCACTAGACTGTGACACTCAAGGTGTGCTCTTTCTGTGACTTTCAATATTTTGCAAAGCTACCATGTCGCCTAAAAAAGGGAATAAGCCTGAAAAACTAGCCAAGAAGCAAGGTCCCACTCCTTCAGTAAATAATTTTTTTAAAGCTCTGGATTCCCAAACCCCGGTACAGTCTAAAACTACAGAAAAACGCCCTAGTTCCCCATCATCATCTTCAGAATCAGATCCTGAAACCCCTAGCCCTGCTATCACTATCCCTAAAGCTCTTTTGGACTCTCTACCATCTAAAAAAGACTTTACTGCATTAGTCAGCCAAGTTAAGCAGTGCATTCGGGAAGAAATAGCAGAGATAAAAAAAGATATCGTAGACATAGGACTTAGGGTGGAGAAACTAGAGGGTCAATCAGACCTTTCCTGCTCTAATCTCACTTTTCTGAGGGCTAAAGCTACGCAACAAGATGTCGCTATGGCTCAAATGGAGAATAAAATTGATGATTTAGAGAACAGGAGCCGGCGTAGCAATATTAGGATAAGGGGAATCCCTGAAACTATATCCCCAGCAGACCTAGAGTCATACATACAAGGCCTTTTCACATACTTATTAGACACTGGTGATGATGCCACTGTGGCCCTGGACCGTTTCCACAGGGCCCTGAGAGCCAAACCCTTGGGGGACCAACCGCCAAGAGATGTAATCATCAAAGTCACCAGTTTTCCCATGAAGGAGGAAATAATGAAGAAGGCGAGGCAGAAACATCCAATTAAATTTAGATCAGAGCCATTGCAACTATTTGAGGATTTGACACCCAGGACACTGCTGAAAAGAAGGGAGCTTAGACCCTTAATGATCAAACTCAGACAGCTGAATATCCCCTATAGATGGGGGCACCCTTTTCACCTTCAAGTAAACTGGAAAGGCAGAAAGTTAACGTGCCAATCTTCGGCTGACATGGATCAGATCTTTACCTGTGCCTCAGGAAAACCAGGACCAAGCATCCACTACAAGATCTCTACTGCCTCCACCTCTCCCTCAGAGAGCTGAATGGCAAGAGGTTTCTTCTAAGAAGCCCCGCAAACTCAAATCTGGACCCTCGATCTCTGAAATGCCGGGGTGACTAACCTGAGAAGCCCTCTGATTTGTGTTACAAATTTCTCTTTTTTTTTTCTCCCTCCCCATGCACGATTTTAACCCTGTGCAAAGGTGGTTGCATCCCCGGTAACCTTATGAAGAACAGCTAAGTATATAATAAGCAGGGATCATACAGTAAGAATGAAACTGAAATTGGTGACTGTATTATTTGTATTCTATGTTGCTTTTGATTCATATGCTGCGATCCCTGACATTTGGGTGTCGCGGCTTATACTATGAGTATTGGATTGACTTTGATGTTAGACCCTCGCTCTTTTTTTTTTTTCTTTTCTTTCCTTTTCTCTTCTTCCTTCTCTTTTTCTGCTTCACAATGTCAAACCCATGTCAGGTCAATCGATGTTGTGTGTTGTCGACTCTGGCGGGCTCATGTGTGAATGCACCGCGTGGCCCGATGGAGGCGACAATTCACTTTGTTTAATTTAAACTAGATGGTATTTCATGCTTCTAAAATTGATATTCATGCCCATTAGGAGATTAGCTCTCCTACTTCAGAAGATGGTATTCTTCTACTACACTGTTTACACCTGTTGTGTATATTTAAACTCAGATAATGTTCTAGTTTTATTGTTAATTTTAAAGTTGATTATGTTACGTTCAGGGACTACATGCGAATGTGATGTTGCACCCAGAGTAGAGTTTGGTTTATTAAGCATAAGTAATCATGGTTAAGACTCAGCTGTCAGAACAAAAAATTCAAATAATCACGCAGAATGTCAAAGGGTTTAACTGCCCTAATAAAAGGAGTATGGCTTTACTAGATTTACGCAAGAGAGGGGGACATATATTATTGCTCCAGGAAACCCACTTTAAAGGTCACTCTATTCCTAAATATTTTTCCTCACATTACCCCCAGCACTACCACTGTACCAATGTAACTAAAAAAACAAATGGAGTTAGTCTCCTTATCCATAAATCTATCTCGTTTAAACTTTTACAAATCGAAAAAGATAAAGAAGGCAGGTTTCTTATTGTGGTGGGTTTGCTGTTTGGCAAACCAGTTACTATAGTTAACCTATATGCCCCCAATGTTAATCAAGAGAAGTTTATCTCCCACGTCACTGCTAAGGTCTTGGATATTTATAAAGGCCCTCTCATAGTTGCGGGAGACCTAAACATTGCCTTAGACCCAAGCTTGGATAGTTCAAACCCTAATATCAAGGCTAGCCATAAAATGCTCTCCTCTGTGTGGAGAGATCTAAAATCCATGACACTCCACGATGCGTGGAGATACCTCCATCCTCACATTAAAGACTATACTTTTTTCTCCAACCCGCAAAGAAGTCACTCTAGGATTGACTATGTATTTGTAGACCATCTGGCGCTATCCCTAGTTAAAAACATTTATATAAAACACACGCCATGGTCGGATCACTCTGCAGTGGAGTGTTCCGTGATATGGCCCTCAATCCCAATTAAACCCTTGACTTGGAGACTAGACGACTCACTGTTATCAGATCCCCAGACTTTAGACAAACTAAGCAAACAACTAGATATGTATTTTTCCCTTAATAGCCCTTCAGGACCTAGTCCTGCCACTATTTGGGAGGCGCATAAGGCTTTTATTAGAGGTGAATTTATTAAGATTAAGGCATTCAAGACTAGACAATCTCTAATAGCTTACACTAAATTGGCACAAGAAGTCTCTGAGGCTGATTATCTCTTAAAATTAAACCCCAAAGACCAGTCACTACTTGAAGCCCTGGAAGCAAAACGTAAGAGTTTATCCCAGCATTTACAAATAGAATCTCAACGCCACCAACTGTATATAAAGCAGAAGTATTATGGTGAGGGTAATAAATCCGGAAAACTATTAGCCAGGGCGTTAAAAAAACAAAGACTACAATCCTACATTCATTCTCTGGTCTCGCCACAAGGTGTAGCGATAGAAGACACAAAAGCTATAGGCAGATCTTTTCAAACATTTTATCATAAGCTATATAACCTATTCCCCAACAGACAGACTGAAGCACATAGGTCTTTATGTGACAAATATCTCTGTAACATAAGGCTCCCTAGGCTGTCATCTAGAGAGAGAGACTTTTTGAATTCCCCTATTAGCAAGGAAGAAATCTTAGAAGCTATAAAGAATATGAAACCGGACAAAGCCCCTGGCCCAGATGGCTTCTCAAATAAATATTTTAAAATCTTTAAGTCGCAGCTTGTCCCACACCTCCATAGTCTTTTTAATAGCATTTCAGACTTAAACTGTTTCCCGGACACAATGATGCAAGCCCACATCTCGGTTATTCCTAAACCTGGTAAACCTCCAACCTTCCCGGCAAATTTCAGGCCTATATCCTTGCTAAATGTTGACCTGAAAATATATGCCAAGATAATGGCCTCTAGAATTAACAGATTCCTCCCAAAATTGATTCACCATGATCAAGTTGGTTTTGTCCCCCAACGGGAGGCTAGAGATAATATATGTAAAGTCCTTCACCTAATAGATTATGTGAAAAACTCAAATACCCCATCAGTGTTTTTATCCACGGACGCTGAAAAAGCTTTCGATAGGCTGGATTGGACCTATCTACAGGCAACCCTTTTAAAATTCGGATTCCCTAATAAATTTATTAATAAAATTTTAGCTCTATATTCTAACCCCACCGCTCAAGTCAGAGTAAATGGAACACTTTCAGACCATTTTGAAATTCGAAATGGTTCCCGTCAGGGTTGCCCTCTGTCCCCGCTACTATTTGTTTTGTCCCTAGAACCCCTAGCAGAAAAAATTTGTGCAAATCCCGAAATTCAAGGTATCACAATTAAAGAGGAGTCTTAAAAATTAGCAATGTTTGCTGATGATGTCTTGATGACATTGACAGCACCAGAACTATCTCTACCTGTAGTGCAACGAGAATTAAAAACCTTTGGTGAAGTCTCCAATTTCTTAATTAATAATAATAAGTCCGAACTACTCCCAATAAACTTATCGGCTAATGACACTATTAGTCTGTCCCAAAAACACCCGTATAAAATCCAGACCCGTGCATTGAAATACTTAGGAATATTCCTATCATTAAATTTGGAAGACCTCCGTAAGTTGAACTATGGAAAACTAATTGAGGAGTTTACTAGCTTGACTTCATCCTGGCTCCCAAAACACATCTCTTGGTTGGGCAGAATAGCTGCGGCCAAAATGACCCTTTTACCAAAGGCTCTATACATTATGCAAGCCCTCCCGATACCTGGTACTAAAGGCCATATAGGTAAATTGCAGTCTATCATGGATGAATACATATGGTATCGTAGGCCACCCAGGATAGCTAAAAGCACTATGTTTACACACAAGGAAGATGGTGGGCTGGGAGTTCCCAATCTCCTTTTATACAAACAAGCTTCCTCTCTAAACCGGGTGATGGACAGGGGAGAAATTCTTATAAGAGGTGTGTTCAATTAGAAGCGCAACTGGCTGACACTCCCCATATGGGCAGCCTTTGTTGGGCCCCACAAAAACCACCTTGGGAATCAATAGATAATTACCCAATTTTAAAAGAAACATGGTCTGACTGGCTTTTATTAAGAAACAAATTCCGCTTAATCACTACAGCTTACTCGCCACTGACAATTTTACATCCCAATAAAGAGTTTCCTGTTAATTTGAAAAAAGCATCAATTAATGACGCTTCAGACCAGTCATTATCAGAATTCGTACCCATACACCTATTACTGTCGCAGGGACAAATGGCCTCGAGAGACACATTGTTAGAAAGAGACCTGTATCCATTTGATTCTTGGTTATATTACCACCAAGTAAGACATTTCTTAGCCACACACAAGTTAAATAAGGATATGTTGAGACAACTAACAATATTTGAGTCCCTTTGCACCTCAGCACATCATCCACAAAAAGTCATCTCCTTAATGTACCGATGCTTGCTTAAATCCTACTACACAGGGCTACCAAATTACATTCTTAAATGGGAGAGGGAAATGCATTCAAAGTTCTCTACCAAGCAGTGGTCCTCATGGCTTAAGGCCACAGCTCAATCAGCACACTCTGCAGCAGGTTTGGAAACTAATTTAAAAATCACTACTAGATGGTATCTGACCCCTAGCAGGTTAAAATATATGTTTATTAACGCTAATGACAAATGCTGGAGAGGTTGTGGCCAGGTGGGTACCATGTACCACATCTGGTGGGAATGTGAGGGGATGAGGGCCTTTTGGGCCCAAATCCACACACAAGCCTGCAATATAATAGGAGTTCATTTTGAACTCTCTCCGGAAACGATTCTATTTAATGAACTCTCTAACATCCCATGTAAAATTAGAAGGCAACTTTACCAGATTCTGATAAATGCAGCAAAATGACTTATACCTAAATTCTGGAAAAGCCCTTTGCTACCTAATGTTGCCCAATGGATTGAGATAGTAAAAAACACTCTGACCCTAGAGAGATATTATTACTTCAGAACAGGCCGTATGAACTTCTTCCAAGACATGACGTTCCTCTGGGAACAATATCTATATAAACAAAGAAGCTCATAGCTATTCCATCTAATAAATGTGAACATGATCTCCTGTCCTGTCCTTAACCAGTCCTTTTTCAGCTCTAAATTTCTTATTTGACTAAGCCCGGATAAAAATGTCATAACTGGATGTATCATGTGTTGTTCGTATTGTAGCTCCCTGAAAGTATGTTATGTTTTGTAAATCTGTAAACATTGTTCTCTGTTACACTATGTTTAATTGCTCATGCAGTCTGGGAATAGACCACAAAGAGACTAACTTCCCACCCGATTCAGAGACTTTTAGGTCCAACATAAATGGTCCATAATTTTACAGATGCGGACTGGAGCTATTTGTTCAATGAGCGTATCAGTTGTAACTTTAATCACTTATGTTGTTGCAATATATGTGTTGTTATGTTGTTGTTGGAAAAATAAAGAAACAAGAGATTAAAAAAAAAAAAAAAAATAAGAAAAAAAAAATATATATATAAATCCTAAAATAGCTACAATGTAACTATTAGTTATATTGTAGCTATATTAGGGTTTATTTTATAGGTAAGTATTTAGTTTTAAATAGGATTAATTTAGTTAATTTTAGGAATATTATTTCATTTAATTTAAATTATATTAATGTTTGGGGGGTGTTAGGGTTAGAGTTAGGTTTAGGGGTTAATAACTTTATTATAATAGCAGCGACGGTGCGGACGGGAGATTAGGGGTTAATAATTGTAGGTAGGTGGCGGCGATGTTAGGGAGGGCAGATTAGGGGTTAATACTATTTATTCTAGTGTTTGCGAGGCGGGAGTGCGGTGGTTTAGGGGTTAATACATTTATTTTAGTGGCGGCAAGGTCTGGTCGGCAGATTAGGGGTTAATAAGTATAGGTAAGGTAGCGGCGACGTTGGGGGGGCAGATTAGGGGTTAATAAATATAATATAGGGGTCGGCGGTGTTAGGGGCAGCAGATTAGGGGTTCATAGGTATAATGTAGGTTGCGGTGGTGTCCGGATCGGCAGATTAGGGGTTAATAATATAAGGCAGGTGTCAGCCATAGCGGGGGCGGCAGATTAGGGGTTAATAAGTGTAAGGTTAGGGGTGTTTAGACTCGGGGTTCATGTTAGGGTGTTAGGTGCAGACTTAGAGAGTGTTTCCCCATAGGAAACAATGGGGCTGCATTAGGAGCTGAACGCTGCTTTTTTTCAGCCCAAACTGTCCCATTGTTTCCTATGGGGATATCGTGCACGAGTACGTTTTAGCTGCTTACCGCTACCGTAAGCAACGCTGGTATTGAGGGTTGAAGTGGAGCTAAATTAGGCTCAACGCACCATTTTTTGAGCCTAATGCAGCCCTTCAGACAACTCTAAATACCAGCGTTGTCTTAAGGGTGCGCTGGGAAAAAAAGCAGCGTTAGCTACGCGGGTCTTTACCGACAAAACTCTAAATCTAGGCATTTGTTTTTTTGATGTATTTTGTTTGTGTATATACAAAGGACAAGGCGCAACCCCACATCAAGGTAGTCAAACAAATTTAATATAAAACCAGCGGTTAAAAACACTTACAAGAAAATAAAAGTGTAAGTCTCAAAACACCACACAGCAGACTTCAGTTAAAGGGACAGTCTACAATAGAATTGTTATTGTTTTAAAAGATAGATAATCCCTTTATTACCCATTGCCTCAGTTTTGCATAACCAACACAGTTATATTAATATACATTGTATCTAAGAACCTTCTTCCAGCACCCTGATCACATGACTGTGGCTGTTTATGATCTATTGACTTGCATTTAGCATTGTGTTGTGCTAAATCTTAAATAACTTTCAGTGCCTGAATACAGTGTTATCTATATGACCCACGTGTACTTTCAGTCTCTTTGTGTTGAAAAGCAATTTAAGAAGCATGTGATAAGAGGCAGCCCTCAAGGGCTTAGAAATTTGCATATGACTAATTATCCTCAGGCATGGTACCCCAGGATTGGCGTAAAGCTGATGTGGTGCCACTCTTCAAAAAGGGAAGCAGGGATGATCCAGGAAGCTATAGACCAGTTAGTCTGACATCAATAGTGGGGAAGATATTTGAAGGGATTATAAGGGATTATATTGATGAGCATATTTGTGTAAACAAGATTATGAGTTCTAATCAGCATGGCTTTAGGAGAAATAGATCATGTCAAACTAATCTAATTAGATTCTACGAGGAAGTAAGTAAAAATATAGATAAAGGGGAATCAGTTGATGTGATATACTTAGATTTTGCAAAGGCATTTGATACAGTGCCACATGAGAGATTAATGCACAAAATTAAGGGACTGGGAATAGCTGAAAATGTTAGCTCATGGATAAATAACTGGATAAAAGATAGGGAGCAACGAGTAGTAGTAAATGGATCATACTCAGATTGGACAAAGGTAATCAGTGGCGTCCCCCAGGGATCAGTACTGGGTCCTGTTCTTTTTAATATTTTTATAAATGACTTGGAGCAAGGATTAAATAGCGACATCTTTATTTTTGCAGATGATACTAAGTTAAGTAAGGTCATTAGGTCAGAGCAGGACGAACTCTCTTTACAAAGGGATTTGATAAAATTAGAACTATGGGCAAGTGAATGGAAAATGAGATTTAATACGGAAAAATGTAAGGTTCTACATTTTGGAAGTAAAAATAAGCAGGCTACGTATTTTTTAAATGGGACAAGACTTAGCCAAACACAGGAGGAAAGGGATTTGGGAGTAGTAATAGATAACAAGCTAAAGATGAGTGCACAATGCAGGGCAGCGGCTTCAAAGGCTAATAAGATACTAGCATGTATTAAAAGAGGCATTGATTCAAGGGAGGAAAGCATAATTCTGTCATTATATAAAGCCCTGGTAAGACCTCACCTTGAGTTTGGAGTGCAGTTCTGGGGACCGATTGCTAAAAAAGATATTGCAGAACTAGAAAAAGTTCAGAGAAGGGCCACAAAGCTAATAAGGGGATTGGAGAAATTAACCTATGAGGAGAGGCTAGCCAAACTGGGTCTGTTCTCTTTAGAAAAAAGGCGCTTGAGAGGTGACATGATTATTTTATATAAATATATTCAAGGCCCATATACAGAGATGGCAGAAGCTCTTTTTATTCCAAGAAAATTGTTTCTGACAAGAGGTCATAATTTAAGGTTGGAGGAAAGGAGATTTAATCTCCTGCAACGGAAACGTTTTTTCACTGTAAGAGCAATAAAATTGTGGAACTCATTACCAAAGGAGGTAGTGAATGCCAATACCATAGATTCATTTAAAAATAGTCTGGATAAATTTCTGTATATAAACAAAATTCATGGATATGATTGCTAGTATTAAATGGGTCACATTTTAATGGGGTTATTTAAGCTTAACTGGAGCTTTTTGTAAGTATTTTAGATTTGTATAGGTTGAACTCGATGGACTTCAGTCTTTTTTCAACCTTATCTACTATGTTACTATGTTACTATGTTTAGTTTCAACTAAGAATACCAAGAGAAAAAAAGCAAATTTCATGATAAAAGTAAATTGGAAAGTTGATTAAAATTACAAGTCCTATCTGAATAATGAAAGTTTAATTTTGACTAGACTGTCCTTTTAAGGAGCAATGTCCCACTGCAACTGTCCAGTCCAATCTCCGTTATCAATACACCTGGCACAGTACGACTGCAGCTGTCAAAGACCACCCCAAATTAGCATCTTCTACTTCTCTTCCAGTTTTATTTGCTTCTATGCAAACTTTCTCAAGAGATACCACTATGTCATTCTTGAGAAAGTTTGTGTAGAAGCAAATGAAATGCATAGAGAAAGAGAAGAGGATAATTTGCAGTGGTCTTTGATAGCATCAGTCGTACTGTGCCAGGTGTATTGATAACGTTGATCGGACTGGACAGTTGCAGTAGGACAAATTTTTCCTTAACTGAAGTGGTGTTATGAGACTTATAATTCTATTGTCTTGTAAGTGTTTTTAACCACTTGTTTGATATTACATTTGTTTGGCTACCTTGATGTGGGGTTGTGCCTTGTCCTTTGTATGTACACAGATTGATTCCATTGCATGAGGATGGGCAACTTTCCTCGGAACACATCTGCATCCCAGAACTGACAGAGAGTCAAGTTTCTGAATTGAAATCAATTGGATACCATATCTATTCAGATCGTAAACTTTTAATGTTTGCATGGAAGCAATTAATTATTATGGGAGAGTGGTAACATTTTATATCATTTAGATCAATTCTCTCTCACTGTGAAACTTTTCTGCTGGATTTCATGGGCAATTTTGTTTTAAGAATACAGACTTTTTATGTATTATCTCCAATATTAATATTACCATTTTTTAGCACTAATATATATATATATATATATATATATATATATATATATATATATATATATATATATATTACTAAGTATTTTATCATATTGCACTTACATTGTTTGGGGTTGATTCTCAAATATTTTCCTCTAGAGATTCCATTTTATTAATATATTTAATAGGGGCTTATTGTCAGCACTAGTATACATTTTTGTGTTGATGTGTTTTGTGCAAATTTTTAGTCAAGTGTAACAGTTAACCAGAGCTCTGAAGTCATGCTAAACCGACGCAAGTTAAATTTCATTGCACTCAAGTGAACGCATTTAGTTTCAACTTGGAATATGTGTGCTACTTCTTATGCTCGCAAATAGATGCAATATGTTCCTTATCGATCACGTGCAAAACTCTGAATCGGAAGCAAAGTCAATGTTTTTCTGTAAAGAAATTACAATCCTGATACTCTTTGATACTCCAGTGTAAACTTCCAAGTGGCTTCTCTTCTCATCTATCTCCACAATATGTTCCTTATCGATCACGTGAAGCAAAGTCAATGTTTTCCTATAAAGAAATTACAATCCTGATACTCTTTGATACTCCAGTGTAAACTTCCAAATGGCTTCTCTTCTCATCTATCTCCACAAGACTTAATGAAACAACTAAATAAACAGAAAAGACGCCTCCTTGCGCATATTTGTATAGTTTATAGAAAATTAATCTTTCATGTAAGTCACTAGGTATTCAGAAAAGTGGCAGAACTCCTTTTTGCTGTTAGGGGCAGGCTTAGAAATCACAGTGACTCAGCTCACTGATGGCATACAACTGCAACTGGGATTCAACTCACAATCTTGACTTGAACCTTAGTATATGTAGAAAATTAGGACTGAGTAGTAATTTAAAAAAAAAGTGTGCTATAGTAAACATTAGTGGGTTCCACCCACTTTATTGAAATGATACAAAACAATGTGACTAGAGGGGTGGGCCCCCTGACTCCCTATCTCAGACCAAAGGTGGGATCACAGACAAAATCCCTCCTCCGCAACATCCACGCTAGGTCAAAATACTCCCTATTGACACATGTCCCTCAAAGAAAACAGATTGAGATCGATTAACTCCATTAGTGACCTGCCCATGTTGATTTCACAGACCAGTAAGACCTATTCTTGCCCTGATGCCAGAATATGGCTCCACCTACCCTAACTCCATGAGCCAATAGGATCTAACCCCTAGTTTCAAAACTATATTGACAATAAAATTGCCCTTATTTGTTTATAATTAAGAAAAACAAATTTAAAGCCAAATGGAAACTGTGACTTAAATCTATATTAACACACACACAGTAAGCACTGAAAATAAAAGGCAAACTAATTGTGTACTTATGATGTACACCTGACCGCAGTGTACAATTTGGAAAGAATGAAAGAAAGAATCCAAAATCTCGTAAAACTGTGTTGAATGTGTCTATGTATCTTGCTGACTATGGGTGAAAATGTATCTGTGTGTGATACAAAACATAACAAAACTTGCACTGATAATAATTGTAACTTACTAGAAGTGAATACAAAAGCAGTACATCATACAACCATCAACAGGCATACCTTGTTTTATTGCGCTTCACAGATATTACCCTTTTAACAAATTGAAGGTTTGTGGCAACCCTGTGTCAAGCAAGTCTATCTGCACTGTTTTTCCAACATTTATACACATATAAACTCATAAATAGACATATATACACCCCTATATATACACTCCACCAGCAAAAAGTTTATGACTTGGCTCAGATGATGGTTAGCATTTTTTAGCAATAAAGTATTTTTTAATTAGGGTATGTACATTGTTTTTTAGACATAATGCTATTTCACATTTAATAAACTATACAGTACAGTGTAAATATAACTCACTGGGATTGACCTTCACTTATAGTATCTGTACGTTTAGATATAGTTACCACCAGTCGTGTTTGAGGCCTTATTTTACATTTTGTTATATGCTATTCTAAGAGATCTCTCACATTTAGTGAATGTTTCCCTCGTTAGTAGATCACCCCTTAGGGAAGATTTAGAAGACACTTACCCTCTTGATTGGGCTGTGTCTGTAATACCGTCTTGTTTTACCTCATGTTGTTGTATCTGGGCTCCATCTAGTAGTAGGAGTCTAGAGAGATATTCTGTTCTTTTGGGTTATCGACATGACGGCTATTAGCCATCTTATTATTAATGGGAGTGGCCACTAGCTTTCTTTTACTATATTCTTATAGTTCGGTCCCCTTGTACTATTAATAGGGGCTTCTTGCTAACTTTTAGAGACTCATTTTTATATAGGCACTTCACACTATCCTATCATTGTCAATCCACAATAACAATATGGTTTTTTATTTATTGTATTTATCTATTAGATCTTGATTTAATAGTCACTTTCTCATATATATATATATATATATATATATATATATATATATATATATATATATATATATATATATTCAATATGCCATTGGCCTGATATTAATTGCTTTTTCCCTTAGGATTATATAGGTATACAATAAATCTCCTGTTTATAAAGGGTAACTTCTGCAGCTTTATAGTTATGGGTATCCTCTCTCTTCACTATGATCATATAGGCAGTATACAAATATTTTCCTGGCCATAGAGGGTTACACTTATTTGATTAATTTGCCTACTGTACATTATGTGTTCCCAGATTTTTTCTCTGTATATTTACTGACTGATATAGATTGCTTTTACACGATGTGCTATCAACCTTTTATCGACTTTGATCTGTTTTTAATTATAGAGGTAATTTTATTAACTCGTTTTTTAGAGTGTATGATTTGTTTTTTAGAGTATATATTTTATGTGTTTTACGCTTCCTCTCGTTTGACCTCTGTTTAACCACTTTTGACTGATTTAGGCCTAGATTTAGAGTTTGGCGTTAGCCATCAAAACCAGCGTTAGAGGCTCCTAACGCTGGTTTTTACCGCCCGCTGGTATTTGGAGTCAGTCAGGAAAGGGTCTAACGCTCACTTTGCAGCCGCGACTTTTCCATACCGCAGATCCCCCTACGCCATTTGCGTATCCTATCTTTTCAATGGGATCTTCCTAACGCTGGTATTTAGAGTCTTGGCTGAAGTGAGCGATGGAAATCTAACGACAAAACTCCAACCGCAGAAAAAAGTCAGGAGTTAAGAGCTTTCTGGGCTAACGCTGGAATAAAAAGCTCTTAACTACCTACACTTATTAACCCCTAATCTGCTGACCGGACCGCACCGCTACTATAATAAATGTATTAACCCCTAATCCGCCTCACTCCCGCCTCAATAACCCTATAATAAATAGTATTAACCCCTAATCTGCCCTCCCTAACATCGCCGACACCTAACTTCAAGCATTAACCCCTAATCTGCCGACCGGAGCTCACCGCTACTCTAATAAATTTTTTAACCCCTAAAGCTAATTCTAACCCTAACCTTAACACCCCCCTAAGTTAAATATAATTTTTATCTAACGAAATAAATTAACTCTTATTAAATAAATTATTCCTATTTAAAGCTAAATACTTACCTGTAAAATAAACCCTAATATAGCTACAATATAAATAATAATTATATTGTAGCTATTTTAGGATTAATATTTATTTTACAGGCAACTTTTTATTTATTTTAACCAGGTACAATAGCTATTAAATAGTTAATAACTATTTAATAGCTACCAAGTTAAAATAATTACAAAATTACCTGTAAAATAAATCCTAACCTAAGTTACAATTAAACCTAACACTACACTATCAATAAATTAATTAAATAAAATATCTACAATTATCTACTATTAAACCCAACACTACACTATCAATAAATTAATTAAATACAATACCTACAAATAAATACAATTAAATAAACTAACTAAAGTACAAAAAATAAAAAAGAACTGTTACAAAAAATAAATTTTTTTTATTTACAAACATTAGAAAAAGATTACAACAATTTTAAACTAATTACACCTACTCTAAGCCCCCTAATAAAATAACAAAGACCCCCAAAATAAAAAAATGCCCTACCCTATTCTAAAATTAAAATAGAAAAGCTCTTTTACCTTACCAGCCCTTAAAAGGGCCCTTTGCGGGTCATGCCCCAAAGAATAAAGCTCTTTTGCCTGGAAAAAAAACATACAATACCCCCCCCAACATTACAACTCACCACCCACATACCCCTAATCTAACCCAAACCCCCCTTAAATAAACCTAACACTAAGCCCCTGAAGATCTCCCTACCTTGTCTTCACTACGCCGGGTTCACCGATCCGTCCACCGAAGTCTTGATCCAAGCCTCCGAAGTCTTGATCCAAGCCCAAGCGGGGGCTGAAGAGTGACGTCCATCCTCCGGCTGAAGTCTTGATCCAAGCGGGCAGAAGAGGACATCCGGACCGGCAAACATCTTCATCCAAGCCGCATCTTCTATGTTCTTCAATCCGATGACGACCGGCTGATCTTCAAGACCTCCAGCACGGATCCATCCATCTTCACCGACGACTTCCCGACGAATGACGGTCCCTTTAAGGGACGTCATCCAAGATGGCGTCCCTCGATTTCCGATTGGCTGATAGGATTCTATCAGCCAATCGGAATTAAAGTAGGAAAATTCGGATTGGCTGATGGAATCAGCCAATCAGATTCAAGTTCAATCCGATTGGCTGATCCGATCAGCCAATCAGATTGAGCTCGCATTCTATTGGCTGATCGGAACAGCCAATAGAATGCGATCTCAATCTGATTGGCTGATTGGATCAGCCAATCGGATTGAACTTGAATCTGATTGGCTGATTCCATCAGCAAATCAGAATTTTCCTACCTTAATTCCGATTGGCTGATAGAATCCTATCAGCCAATCGGAATTCGAGGGACGCCATCTTGGATGACGTCCCTTAAAGGAACCGTCATTCTTCGGGAAGTCGTCGGTGAAGATGGATGGATCCGCACTGGAGGTCTTGAAGATCAGCTGGTCGTCATCGGATTGAAGAACATAGAAGATGCGGCTTGGATGAAGATGTTTGCCGGTCCGGATGTCCTCTTCTGCCCGCTTGGATCAAGACTTCAGCCGGAGGATGGACGTCACTCTTCAGCCCCCGCTTGGGCTTGGATCAAGACTTCGGAGGCTTGGATCAAGACTTCGGGGGACGGATCGGTGAACCCGGCGTGGTGAAGACAAGTTAGGGAGATCTTCAGGGGCTTAGTGTTAGGTTTATTTAAGGGTGGTTTGGGTTAGATTAGGGGTATGTGGGTGGTGGGTTGTAATGTTGGGGGGGGGGGTATTGTATGTTTTTTATCCAGGCAAAAGAGCTGAATTCTTTGGGGCATGCCCCGCAAAGGGCCCTTTTAAGGGCTGGTAAGGTAAAAGAGCTTTTCTATTTTAATTTTAGAATAGGGTAGGGCATTTTTTTATTTTGGGGGTCTTTGTTATTTTATTAGGGGGCTTAGAGTAGGTGTAATTAGTTTAAAATTGTTGTAATATTTTTCTAATGTTTGTAAATATTTTTTTATTTTTTGTAACTTAGTTCTTTTTTATTTTTTGTACTTTAGTTAGTTTATTTAATTGTATTTATTTGTAGGTATTTTATTTAATTAATTTATTGATAGTGTAGTGTTAGGTTTAATTGTAGATAATTGTAGGTATTTTATTTAATTAATTGATTGCTAGTGTAGTGTTAGGTTTAATTGTAACTTAGGTTAGGATTTATTTTACAGGTAATTTTGTAATTATTTTAACTAGGTAACTATTAAATAGTTCTTAACTATTTAATAGCTATTGTACCTGGTTAAAATAATTACAAAGTTACCTGTAAAGTAAATATTAATCCTAAAATAGCTACAATATAATTATAATTTATATTGTAGCTATATTAGGGTTTATTTTACAGGTAAGTATTTAGCTTTAAATAGGATTAATTTATTTAATAAGAGTTAATTTATTTCGTTAGATTTAAATTATATTTAACTAAGGGGGGTGTTAGTGTTAGGGTTAGACTTAGCTTTAGGGGTTAATACATTTATTATAGTAGCGGTGAGATCCGGGTTGGCAGATTAGGAGTTAATTATTGTAGGTAGGTGGAGGCGACGTTGGGGGCGGCAGATTAGGGGTTAATAAATATAATATAGGGGTCGGCGGTGTTAGGGGCAGCAGATTAGGGGTACATAGGGATAACGTAGGTTGCGGCGGTGTACGGAGCGGCAGATTAGGGGTTAATAATAATATGCAGGTGTCAGCGATAGCGGGGGCGGCAGATTAGGGGTTAATAAATATAATATAGGGGTCAGCGGTGTTAGGGGCAGCAGATTAGGGGTACATAGGTATAATGTAGGTTGCGGCGGTGTACTGAGTGGCAGATTAGGGGTTAATAATAATATGCAGGGGTCAGCGATAGCGGGGGTGGCAGATTAGGGGTTAATAAGTGTAAGGTTAGGGGTGTTTAGACTCTGGGTTCATGTTAGGGTGTTAGGTGCAGACTTAGGAAGTGTTTCCCCATAGGAAACAATGGGGCTGCGTTAGGAGCTGAACGCTGTTTTTTTGCAGGTGTTAGGTTTTTTTCAGCTCAAACTGCCCCATTGTTTTCTATGGGGGAATCGTGCACAAGCACGTTTTTGAAGCTGGCCGCGTCCGTAAGCAACGCTGGTATTTAGAGTTGCAGTGGTGGTAAATATGCTCTACGCTCCCTTTTTTGGAGCCTAACGCAGCCATTCTGTGAACTCTAAATACCAGCGGTATTTAAAAGGTGCGGGGGAAAAAAAGCACGCGTAGCTAACGCACCACTTTGGCTGCAGAACTCTAAATCTAGGCCTGAGTCTTTACCTCTAGCAGTAGAATATACATTCTGACGTTGGGAGGTGTGGTTCAACATTGGCTTATGATTGGTTAGCATGTTTTATTTATTGAGCAAGTAGTTAATGATGCTCATACAGCCTGATGAAACGGCATACGCGTTGCTGTGTTAGTGTTGTACAATAAAGTATATACACTTGTTTTATCTACTTGCTCCGCTCTCCTTATTACATCATTGGAAGATTGGTACATGCATATCTGATCTCCCTACATATACGTGACGTCCTGGTTTTGCCTGTTATCCCTTCTACTACTGGTGACTGGCTTACTACACCTTCATCGTGATTGGCCTGCCCCGCCACGTGACCTGGAATAAGACGCTCCAGCTTCCTGTGGAGTCTTACGGGTGACTCTGTTGGTCCCGTACTGTTCAGCTAGGCACTCCGGTTGTGCCGCCACATCTTGTAAGGAGCCACCTTGGTGCCTCTTTATGTTCCCTCAATAGGTTCCATCTGATCATCATCTTTCTCGACAAGAGTGCGGCCTTCTTCCATCTGTTCCAACCTCCTCTCCTGCACGAGCGCACCTCCCTAAGACGTACCTGGTGTCCTTGTTATGTAAATATAACTTGTATATTCAATGCAATGTTCATCATGGTTGTGCTATCTATTGAATTGTACACTTAAATTGACACTGAACCCAATTTTTTTCTTTCGTGATTCAGATAGAGCATGACATTTTAAGCAACTTTCTAATTTTCTCCTATTATCAAATTTTCTTCATTCTCTTGGTATCTTTCGGCTAGATTACGAGTTTTGCGATATGAGTGAAAAAGCAGCGTTAAGGCTCTTTTTCACTACCG
Organism: Bombina bombina; assembly: GCF_027579735.1. Lineage (NCBI taxonomy): Eukaryota > Metazoa > Chordata > Amphibia > Anura > Bombinatoridae > Bombina > Bombina bombina. The sequence goes on from NC_069509.1 coordinate 100,865,031, forward strand.
CTTTTACGAGTCTTGCAGGTTTAGGGGCATCGCGCACTTTTTTGGCAGTAATGCAACGCAATTACCGCAGCATTCAAAAAGTCCTTTTTCAATGGGACTTCCTTTGCACCGGTATTACGAATCTGCCTGGGAGGCCAAAAAGTGAGCAGTACAGCCTAAAACTTCAAGATCCATACCGTAAACTGAAAGTCAGTAGTTATGAGTTTTATGCTTCAACGCTGTAACATAAAACTCATAACTAAAGTGCTAAAAAGTACACTAACACCCATAAACTACCTTATTAACCCCTAAACTGAGGCCCTCCCGCATCGGAAATACTTTAATAAATTTATTAACCCCCAAATATGCTGCTCCGGACATCGCCACCACTATAATAAACATATTAACCCCTAAACCTCCACACTCCCACATCACAAACACTAGTTAAATATTATTAACACCTAATCTGCCGCCCCCAATGTCGCCGCCACTATACTAAATTTATTAACCCCTAAATCTAACCCTAACACTCCCTAACTTAAATTTAATTAAAATAAATCTAAATAAAACCCACTATTATTACCTAAATAATTCATATTTAAAACTAAATACTTACCTGCAATAGTTACATTGTATCTAGCTTAGGGTTTATTTTTATTTTACAGGCAAGTTTGTATTTATTTTAACTAGGTAGAATAGTTACTAAATAGTTATTAACTATTTACTAACTACCTAGCTAAAATAAATACAAATTTACCTGTAAAATAAAACCCAACCTGCCTTACACTAACACCTAACCTTACACTACAATTAAATCAATTACATAAATTAAATACAATTAACTAAATTACAAAAAAACCACTAAATTACACAAAATAAAAAAAGAAATTATCAGATATTTAAACTAATTACACCTAATCTAATAGCCCTATCCAAATAAAAAAAGCCCACCAAAATAGAAAAAAAACCCTAGCCTAAACTAAACTGCCAATAGCCCTTAAAAGGGCCTTTTGCTGGGCATTGCCCCAAAGAAATCAGCTCTTTTACCTGTAAAAAAAAATACAAACAACCCACCAACAGTAAAACCCACCACCCACACAACCAACCCCCCAAATAAAATCCTAACTAAAAAAAAACCTAAGCTCCCCATTGCCCTGAAAAGGGCATTTGGATGGGCATTGCCCTTAAAAGGGCATTTAGCTCTTTTTCAGTGCCCAAACCCTAAACTAAAAATAAAACCCACCCAATGAACCCTTAAAAAAACCTAACACTAACCCCCAAAGATCCACTTACAGTTTTTGAAGACTCGACATCCATCCTCAACGAAGCTGACAAAAGTGTTCATCCAACCGGGCAGAAGTCTTCATCCAGATGGCATCTTCTATCTTCATCCATCTGGCGCGGAGTGGGTCCATCTTCAAGACGGTGCGGAGCATCCTCTTCTTACGACGACTCTTCCAGAATTAAGGTTCCTTTAAATGACGTTATCCAAAATGGCATCCCTTGAATTCCGATTGGCTGATAGAATTCTATTAGCTAATCGGAATTAAAGGTGAAAAAATCCTATTGGCTGATCCAATCAGTCAATAGGATTGAGCTTCAATCCTATTGGCTGATCCAATCAGCCAATAGGATTGAGCTTGCGTTCTATTGGCTGTTCCAATCAGCCAATAGAATGCAAGCTCAATCCTATTGGCTGATTGGATCAGCCAATAGGATTGAAGCTCAATCCTATTGGCTGATTGTTTTTTGTAACTTAGTGTTTTTTTTATTTTTTGTTACTAAGGCCTAGATTTGGAGTTTGGCGGTAGATGGGCTGTTAACGCTCCGCAGGCTTTTTTCTGGCCGCACCATAAAATTAACTCTGGTATCGAGAGTTCAAAAAAATGCTGCGTTAGGCTCCAAAAAAGGAGCGTAGAGCATTTTTACCGCAAATGCAACTCTCGATACCAGAGTTGCTTACGGACGCGGCCAGCCTCAAAAACGTGCTCGTGCACGATTCTCCCATAGGAAACAATGGGGCTGTTTGAGCTGAAAAAAAACCTAACACCTGCAAAAAAGCAGCGTTCAGCTCCTAACGCAGCCCCATTGTTTCCTATGGAGAAACACTTCCTACGTCTGCACCTAACACTCTAACATGTACCCCGAGTCTAAACACCCCTACCCTTACACTTATTAACCCCTAATCTGCTGCCCCCGCTATCGCTGACCCCTGCATTATATTATTAACCCCTAATCTTCCGCTCTGTAAACCGCCGCAACTTACATTATCCCTATGTACCCCTAATCTGCTGCCCCTAACACCGCCGACCCCTATATTATATTTATTAACCCCTAACCTGCCCCCCACAACGTCGCCGCCAGCTACTTACAATAATTAACCCCTAATCTGCCGAGCGGACCTGAGCGCTACTATAATAAAGTTATTAACCCCTAATCCGCCTCACTAACCCTATCATAAATAGTATTAACCCCTAATCTGCCCTCCCTAACATCGCCGACACCTAACTTCAATTATTAACCCCTAATCTGATGACCGGAGCTCATCGCTACTATAATAAATGGATTAACCCCTAAAGCTAAGTCTAACCCTAACACTAACACCCCCCTAACTTAAATATAATTTAAATCTAACGAAATTAATTAACTCTTATTAAATAAATTATTCCTATTTAAAGCTAAATACTTACCTGTAAAATACATCCTAATATAGCTACAATATAAATTATAATTATATTGTAGCTATTTTAGGATTACTATTTATTTTACAGGCAACTTGGTAATTATTTTAACCAGGTACAATAGCTATTAAATAGTTAAGAACTATTTAATAGTTACCTAGTTAAAATAATAACAAAATTACCTGTAAAATAAATCCTAACCTAAGTTATAATTAAACCTAACACTACCCTATCAATAAATTAATTAAATAAAATACCTACAATTACCTACAATTAACCTAACACTACACTATCAATAAATAAATTAAATACAATTGCTACAAATAACTACAATTACATAAACTAACTAAAGTACAAAAAATAAAAAATAACTAAGTTACAAAAAATAAAAAAATATTTACAAACATAAGAAAAATATTACAACAATTTTAAACTAATTACACCTACTCTAAGCCCCCTAATAAAATAACAAAGACCCCCAAAATAAAAAAAATGCCCTACCCTATTCTAAATTAATAGAGTTAAAAGCTCTTTTACCTTACCAGCCCTGAACAGGGCCCTTTGCGGGGCATGCCCCAAGAAAATCAGCTCTTTTGCCTGTAAAAAAAAACATACAATACCCCCCCCCCAACATTACAACCCACCACCCACATACCCCTAATCTAACCCAAACCCCCCTTAAATAAACCTAACACTAAGCCCCTGAAGATCTTCCTACCTTGTCTTCACCATCCAGGTATCACCGATCCGTCCTGGCATCCGGTGCTGAAGAGGTCCAGAAGAGGCTCCAAAGTCTTCCTCCTATCCGGCAAGAAGAGGACATCCGGACCGGCAAACATCTTCTCCAAGCGGCATCTTCGATCTTCTTCCATCCGGTGCGGAGCGGGTCCATCTTGAATCAGCCGACGCGGATCCATCCTCTTCTTCCGGCGTCTCCCGACGAATGACGGTTCCTTTAAGGGACGTCATCCAAGATGGCGTCCCTCGAATTCCGATTGGCTGATAGGATTCTATCAGCCAATCGGAATTAAGGTAGGAATATTCTGATTGGCTGATGGAATCAGCCAATCAGAATCAAGTTCAATCCGATTGGCTGATCCAATCAGCCAATCAGATTGAGCTCGCATTCTATTGGCTGATCGGAACAGCCAATAGAATGCGAGCTCAATCTGATTGGCTGATTGGATCAGCCAATCGGATTGAACTTGATTCTGATTGGCTGATTCCATCAGCCAATCAGAATATTCCTACCTTAATTCCGATTGGCTGATAGAATCCTATCAGCCAATCGGAATTCGAGGGACGCCATCTTGGATGACGTCCCTTAAAGGAACCGTCATTCGTCGGGAGACGCCGGAAGAAGAGGATGGATCCGCGTCGGCTGATTCAAGATGGACCCGCTCCGCACCGGATGGAAGAAGATCGAAGATGCCGCTTGGAGAAGATGTTTGCCGGTCCGGATGTCCTCTTCTTGTCGGATAGGAGGAAGACTTTGGAGCCTCTTCTGGACCTCTTCAGCACCGGATGCCAGGACGGATCGGTGATACCTGGATGGTGAAGACAAGGTAGGAAGATCTTCAGGGGCTTAGTGTTAGGTTTATTTAAGGGGGGTTTGGGTTAGATTAGGGGTATGTGGGTGGTGGGTTGTAATGTTGGGGGGGTATTGTATGTTTTTTTTTACAGGCAAAAGAGCTGATTTTCTTGGGGCATGCCCCGCAAAGGGCCCTGTTCAGGGCTGGTAAGGTAAAAGAGCTTTTAACTCTATTAATTTAGAATAGGGTAGGGCATTTTTTTATTTTGGGGGTCTTTGTTATTTTATTAGGGGGCTTAGAGTAGGTGTAATTAGTTTAAAATTGTTGTAATATTTTTCTTATGTTTGTAAATATTTTTTTATTTTTTGTAACTTAGTTATGTTTTATTTTTTGTACTTTAGTTATAATTTATATTGTAGCTATATTAGGATGTATTTTACAGGTAAGTATTTAGCTTTAAATAGGAATAATTTATTTAATAAGAGTTAATTAATTTCGTTAGATTTAAATTATATTTAAGTTAGGGGGGTGTTAGTGTTAGGGTTAGACTTAGCTTTAGGGGTTAATCCATTTATTATAGTAGCGATGAGCTCCGGTCGTCAGATTAGCGGTTAATAATTGAAGTTAGGTGTCAGCGATGTTAGGGAGGGCAGATTAGGGGTTAATACTATTTATGATAGGGTTAGTGAGGCGGATTAGGGGTTAATAACTTTATTATAGTAGCGCTCAGGTCCGCTCGGCAGATTAGGGGTTAATAAGTGTAGGCAGGTGTCGGCGACGTTGAGGGGGGCAGATTAGGGGTTAATAAATATAATATAGGGGTCGGCGGTGTTAGGGGCAGCAGATTAGGGGTACATAAGGATAACGTAGGTGGCGGCGCTTTGCGGTCGGCAGATTAGGGGTTAATTATTGTAAGTAGCTTGCGGCGACGTTGTGGGGGGCAGGTTAGGGGTTAATAAATATAATACAGGGGTCGGCGGGGTTAGGGGCAGCAGATTAGGGGTACATAAGTATAACGTAGGTGGCGGTCGGCAGATTAGGGGTTAAAAAAATTTAATCGAGTTGCGGCGATGTGGGGGGACCTCAGTTTAGGGGTACATAGGTAGTTTATGGGTGTTAGTGTACTTTAGAGCACAGTAGTTAAGAGCTTTATGAACCGGCGTTAGCCCAGAAAGCTCTTAACTCCTGCTTTTTTCCTGCGGCTGGAGTTTTGTCGTTAGATTTCTAACGCTCACTTCAGAAACGACTCTAAATACCGGCGTTAGGAAGATCCCATTGAAAAGATAGGATATGCAATTGACGTAAGGGGATCTGCGGTATGGAAAAGTCGCGGCTGAAAAGTGAGCGTTAGACCCTTTAATCACTGACTCCAAATACCGGCGGTAGCCTAAAACCAGCGTTAGGAGCCTCTAACGCTGGTTTTCACGGCTAACGCCGAACTCTAAATCTAGGCCTTAGTGTTTATTTTGTTTGTAATTTAGTAATTTTTAATTGTAGATTTAAATAATTTGAGTAGGGTTAGGGTTTTTTAATATGTAATTTAGTTAATTTAATTGGTAGTTTAATCTAATTTTAGTATAATAGTTAGGGTAGGTTAATTAATAGTTTAATATAGTTTAATTTAATTCTACAGGTAAGTTTGAATTTATTATAGTATAGGGATGTTGTAATTTTAATGTAAAGTTAGCGAGTTGTTAGGTTAAGGGGTTAATAGCTTAATTTAGTTTATGGCAATGTGGGGGGCTGGTGGTTTAGGGGTTAATAGGTTTAGTTAATGGTAGTGATGTGGGAGGCTAGGGGTTTAGGGGCTAATACATTTATTTAGTTGCGGCGGGGTCCGGGAGCGGCGGGATAGGGGTTAATACTTTTATTTAGTTGCGGTGTGGTCCGGGAGCGGCGGGATAGGGGTTAAAAATTTTATTTAGGTTGCGGCAATTTTGGGGGGCGGCAGATTAGGGGTGTTTAGACTCGGGGTACATGTTAGGGTGTTAGGTGTAAACGTTACTGTTTTCTACCATAAAAATCAATGGGATATCTGGCAGCATGGAACATAGCTTTTGCTGCTTTCAGACTCCCATTGTTTCCTATGGCATCCGCTGCCTCCAGGGTGGTGGATTGAAAACCAGGTATGCTGGGCCGGAATAGCGGCGAGCATACCTGTTAGAAATTTGTTAACTTGCAAAAGGTGTCAGATAGTGCCGAATTTGTATTCGGAAAACATCTGTAATGACGTAAGCATCGATCTGTGTCAGATTGAGACCGGCGTATCGTATGTTACATCACAAATTTCAACTTTTGCTGGTCTGTAGGCTATGATAACTAGGTCAAATCAAGCTTGCCACAATTAGCTGCAGAATTCCAGCGTATTTCAGGTTGACGGGTTGATACATATCCCCCCATGGTTGTAATGACTCCTAAGAAATCTAGCAAGCTTATTATATATTTTGATGTTCCTTCCTCAGTGGAGGTATTCCCTGTCCCTGATCATGCTTCAGAGATTGTTGCATGGGAGTGGGAGAAGTCTGGGATTCCTTTTTCCCCTTCTCCAATTTTAAGAAAAATTGTTTTCTATTGCTTAAAGAGTCTTGGTAGACACTGCCTAAGGTTGAGGGTGCTATTTCTACTAAGAGAACTACTATTCCCATTGAGGAAAGTTCTTTTCAGGATCCTATGGATAAGAAGCTTGAAGATTTTCTTAAGAGAATGTATGTTCATCAGGGGTTGCAATGGCAGCCTGCGGTGTGTATTGCTGCTGTCACTAGCTCAGCAGCTTTTTGGTTTGATGCGTTGTCTGATTCTATTTGGTCAGACACTCCTCTTGAGGAGATTCAGGATATAATTAAGGCTCTTAAATTGGCGAATTCCTTTATTTCTGATGCTTCTCTTCAAGTTATCAAATTGGCAAAGATTTCTAGTGTCTAGTGTCTGTGGATGTTTCTTCTAAGCTAAGCTTTTGTCTTTTCTTTACAAGGGTAAACACACTTACACACTTGTTTGGACCAGGTCTGGCTGAGATTATTTATGATATTACGGGAGGTAAGGGTCATTTTCTTCCTCAGGATAAAAGACATATACAAAAGTGTCAAAGTAATTTCCGTTCCTTTCAGAACTTCTCAGCTAAACTTTCCCCTTCCTCTTCCAAGCAGCAGCATTCTAAGTCTTCCTGGAAGTCTAATCATTCCTGGAATAAGGGGAAGCAATTTATAAAGCCTGTTACTGATTCAAAGTCAGCATGAAGGGTCTGCCCCCGATCCGGGAGTGGATCTTGTGGGGGGCAGATTTTCTTTTTCACTCAGGCTTGGGTCCGGGTTGTTCTGGATCCCTGGGTGGTGAACATCGTATCCCAGGGTTACAAGCTAGAGTTAAGGACTTATCCCAGGGGCCTGTTTCTTCTCTCCAGGTTATCTGTAAGCCACATAAAAATAGAGGCGTTCTTGTGTTGTGTCCAGGATCTTTCCGATATGGGAGTGATAGTCCCTGTTCATTTTCAGGAGCAGGGTCTGGGTTTTTATTCCAATATGTTCGTAGTTCCCAAAAAGAGAGGGAACATTCCGTCCTATTCCAGACTGCAAGAGTGTGAACAAGAGTTCCGTCTTTGTAGATGGAAACTGTTCATTCCATTCTTTCTTTAGTTCAGAAGGGTCAGTTCATGACCACAGTGGATTTAAAGGATGCGTATCTGAATTGGGGATATTTTCCTATCCACAAGGATTATCACAAGTCTTTAAGATTTGGGTTTCTAGACAAACATTTTCAGTTTGTGGACTATTGTGGCTCACTAAGGACACCGTACTCCAGGAAACACTGAAGCATCAAACGGACATCACACAGCTGAGGGTGGAATTCCAGAGTGTGTAGGGGAGAGGAGCTCGGCGGCTTTCTTCCCATCACACACAGAGGGTTCCCAGAGCTATTTCATGCTGGCGGTATAACTGCTACACTGGATTACAAAAACACTTGGAGCTCCTGAACAAATTAAGGTACTATTTCTTCACGGCTATAACCTGCACAGGATTGCCGTTTTACACCAATCCTAAAACTTTGAAATTGAATTGAGCATCATTGTTGCAGCTGTTATTTTGCTTAAATCACCAGGATTCGTTTTCTCTCATTAGTACTGCTTTTTTTACTTCCTTAACCCTGTCTGCAGCAGAGGCTATGTATTTTGAAGTGTCTTTAGAGGTCTTCTCTCTACATAGATAGGTCACTTACAGAGAATCGCTCATTTTATATAAACAAGTTTTTATGCATTTATTTATGTACATTTAGTATTGCCTTTTTATATTTATCTCATTGTATGAATTATTTCGCTTACAACTCTTTTAATACATTTAGTAAAGTCTAATTAAATTATATTTTAACATTCATTTCAATTGGCTGTTGTTTTTTTCTTGATCATTTACCTATCATTTGTTAAAATATTTTTTTTTCTTGATCATTTACCTATCATTTGTTAAAATATTTTTTTCATATGTATTAGGACATAATCAAACCATTCCTTGGAACTTCATTCTAGCGTATGTTTTTCCTCCGTTCGCTCTCCTTCCACTGGTCATTGCTTGAATCAGACAGGAGAGGGCATTGGTAATTCTCATTGTCCCGGCGTGGCCTCGCAGAATCTGGTATGCAGATCTGGTAGAGATGTCATCTCTTCCACCTTGGAGTCTTCCGTTATGGAAGGGCCTTCTACTTCAGGGGCCCTTCCTTTATCCAAATCTCGTTTCTCTGAAGCTGACTGCTTGGAGATTGAATGCTTGATATTATCTAAGCGCGGTTTTTCTGAATCTGTTATAGACATGTGCACGGCTAAAAAATTCGGTTCGTTTTCGGTTCGGATCGATTCGGACTTTTCGAATTTCGTTTCGGATCGAACCGGATTCGGCAAAATTTGAATAAATTCGTTTCGGATTTATTAGGATCCGAATAAATTCGTTTCGGATTTATTCGGATTCGGCTGAATTCGGTTCTATTCCGTTCCGAAATTCGGTATGTTTTTAGTACACTAACACCCATTTAGTACACTAAGTCACTAACACCCATAAACTACCTATGAACCACTAAACCGAGGCCCCCCCACATCGCAAACCCTATAATAACATTATTTAACCCCTAATCTGCTGATCGGATATCGCCGCAACCTACATTATAGCTATTAACCCCTAATCTGCTGTCCCTAACACCGCCGACCCCTACATTATAGTTATTAACCCCTAATCTGCCTCCCCCAACGTCGCCGCAATCTAACTACAAGTATTAACCCCTAATCTGCCGACCCGATATCGCCGTCGCCTACATTATAGCTATTAACCCCTAATCTGCTGTCCCTAACACCGCCGACCCCTACATTATAGTTATTAACCCCTAATCTGCCTCCCCCAACGTCGCCGCAATCTAACTACAAGTATTAACCCCTAATCTGCCGACCCGATATCGCCGCCGCCTACATTATAACTATTAACCCCTAATCTGCTGTCCCTAACACCGCCGACCCCTACATTATAGTTATTAACCCCTAATCTGCCCCCCCCCAACATCGCCGCAATCTAACTACAAGTATTAACCCCTAATCTGCCGACCCGATATCGCCGCCGCCTACATTATAGCTATTAACCCCTAATCTGCTGTCCCTAACACCGCCGACCCCTACATTATAGTTATTAACCCCTAATCTGCCTCCCCCCAACGTCGCCACAATCTAACTACAAGTATTAACCCCTAATCTGCCGACCGCAAATCGCCGCCACTATAATAAATGTATTAACCCCTAAACCGCCACACTCCCGCCTCGCAAACACTATAATACATTTTATTAACCCCTAATCTGCCCTCCCTAACATCGCCGCCACCTACCTACAATTATTAACCCCTAATCTCCCGCCCCCAACGTCGCCGCTACTATAATAAGGTTATTAACCCCTAAACCTAAGTCTAACCCTAACACTAACACCCCCTAACTTAAATATAATTTAAATAAAACGAAATAAATTTACTATAGTTAAATAAATGAATCCTATTTAAAACTAAAGACTTACCTGTAAAATAAACCCTAAGATAGCTGCAATATAACTAATAGTTACATTGTAGCTATTTTAGGATTTATTTTTATTTTACAGGCAACTTTGTATTTATTTTAACTAGGTACAATAGTTATTAAATAGTTAATAACTATTTAATAACTACCTAGCTAAAATAAATACAAATTTACCTGTAAAATAAATCCTAACCTAAGTTACAATTACACCTAACACTACACTGTCATTAAATTAACTAAATAAATGAATCATATTTAAAACAAAATACTTACCTGTAAAATAAACCCTAAGATAGCTGCAATATAACTAATAGTTACATTGTAGCTATTTTAGCATTTATATTTATTTTACAGGCAACTTTGTATTTATTTTAACTAGGTACAAAAGCTATTAAATAGTTATTGACTAATTAATAGCTACCTAGTTAAAATAATTACAAAATTACCTGTAAAATAAATCCTAACCTAAGTTACAATTAAACCTAACACTACACTGTCATTAAATAAATTAACTACAAGTACCTACAATTATCTACAATTAAATAAACTAAAGTACAAAACCCCCCACTAAATTACAAAAACAAACAAACACTAAATTACAAAAAATAAAAAAATATTACAAGAATTTTAAACTAATTACACCTAATCTAAGCCCCCTAATAAAATAACAAAGCCCCCCAAAATAAAAAAATGCCCTACCCTATACTAAATTACAAAAGTTAACAGCTCTATTACCTTACCAGCCCTGAACAGGGCCCTTTGCGGGGCATGCCCCAAAGAAAACAGCTCTTTTGCCTGTAAAAAAAAACACAATCCCCCCCCCCACATTACAACCCACCACCCACATACCCCTACTCTAACCCAAACCCCCCTTAAATAAACCTAACACTACCCCCCTGAAGATCTCCCTACCTTGAGTCGTGTTCACCCAGCCGGGCCGAAGTCTTCATCCGATGGGGCAGAAGAGGACATCCAGACCGGCAGAAGTCTTCATCCAAGCGGGGCAAGAAGAGGTCTTCCATCCATCATACAAGTACCAAAATACAAACAAACACTAAATTACAAAAAATAATAAAATATTACAATAATTTTAAACTAATTACACCTAATCTAAGCCCCCGACTAGCTATTAATATAGCTTCAATATAACTAATAGTTACATTGTAGCTATTTTAGGATTTATATTTATTTTACAGGCAACTTTGTATTTATTTTAACTAGGTACAATAGCTATTAAATAGTTAATAACTATTTAATAACTACCTAGCTAAAATAAATACAAATTTACCTGTAAAATAAATCATAACCTAAGTTACAATTACACCTAACACTACACTATCATTAAATTAACTAAATAAATGAATCCTATAAAAAACTAAAGACTTACCTGTAAAATAAACCCTAATATAGCTGCAATATAACTAATAGTTACATTGTAGCTATTTTAGCATTTATATTTATTGTACAGGCAACTTTGTATTTATTTTAACTAGGTTCAATAGCTATTAAATAGATATTGACTATTTAATAGCTACCTAGTTAAAATAATTACAAAATTACCTGTAAAATAAATCCTAACCTAAGTTACAATTAAACCTAACACTACACTATCATTAAATAAATTAACTACAAGTACCTACAATTAAATACAATTAAAAAAACTAAACTAAAGTACAAAAACCCCCCCACTAAATTACAAAAAATAAAAAAATATTACAAGAATTAACTAATTACACCTAATCTAAGCCCCCTAATAAAATAACAAAGCCCCCCAAAATAAAAAAAAATGCCCTACCCTATACTAAATTACAAAAGTTAACAGCTCTATTACCTTACCAGCCCTGAACAGGGCCTTTTGCGGGGCATGCCCCAAAGAAAACAGCTCTTTTGCCTGTAAAAAAAAACACAATACCCCCCCCACATTACAACCCACCACCCACATACCCCTACTCTAACCCAAACCCCCCTTAAATAAACCTAACACTACCCCCCTGAAGATCTCCCTACCTTGAGTCGTGTTCACCCAGCCGGGCCGAAGTCTTCATCCGATGGGGCAGAAGAGGACATCCAGACCGGCAGAAGTCTTCATCCAAGCGGGGCAAGAAGAGGTCTTCCATCCATCAGAAAAGTACAAAAAAACAAACAAACACTAAATTAGCAAAAATAATAAAATATTACAATAATTTTAAACTAATTACACCTAATCTAAGCCCCCTACTAGCTATTAATATAGCTACAATATAACTAATAGTTACATTGTAGCTATTTTAGGATTTATATTTATTTTACAGGCAACTTTGTATTTATTTTAACTAGGTACAATAGCTATTAAATAGTTAATAACTACCTACCTAAAATAAATACAAATTTACCTGTAAAATAAACCCTAAGCTAAGTTACAATTACACCTAACACTACACTGTCATTAAATTAACTAAATAAATTAATCCTATATAAAACTAAATACTTACCTGTAAAATAAACCCTAATATAGCTGCAATATAACTAATAGTTACATTGTAGCTATTTTAGCATTTATATTTATTTTACAGGCAACTTTGTATTTATTTTAACTAGGTACAATAGCTATTAAATAGATATTTACTGTTTAATAGCTACCTAGTTAAAATAATTACAAAATTACCTGTAAAATAAATCCTAACCTAAGTTACTATTAAACCTAACACTACACTATCATTAAATAAATTAACTACAAGTACCTACAATTAAATACAATGAAATAAACTAAACTAAAGTACAAAAAAAACAAACACTAAATTACAAAAAATTAAAAAAATTACAAGAATTTTAAACTAATTACACCTAATCTAAGCCCCCTAATAAAATAACAAAGCCCCCCAAAATAAAAAAATGCCCTACCCTATACTAAATTACAAAAGTAATCAGCTCTATTACCTTACCAGCCCTGAACAGGGCCTTTTGCGGGGCATGCCCCAAAGAAAACAGCTCTTTTGCCTGTAAAAAAAAACACAATACCCCACCCACATTACAACCCACCACCCACATACCCCTACTCTAACCCAAACCCCCCTTAAATAAACCTAACACTACCCCCCTGAAGATCTCTCTACCGTGTCTTCACCCAGCGGGCCGAAGTCTTCATCCGGTCGGGCAGAAGAGGACATCCAGACCGGCAGAAGTCTTCATCCAAGCGGGGCAAGAAGAGGTCTTCCATCCATCAGAAGTCTTGATCCAGGCGGCATCTTCTCTGTTCATCCATCCGGAGCGGAGCGGCAGCATCCTGAAGACATCCCACGCAGAGCATCCTCTTCTTTCTTGATCCGACGACTAGGTGACTGTACCTTTAAGTGACGTCATCCAAGATGGCGTCCCTTGAATTCTGATTGGCTGATAGGATTCTATCAGCCAATCGGAATTAAGGTAGGAAAAATCTGATTGGCTGATTCAATCAGCCAATCAGATTCAAGTTCAATCCGATTGGCTGATCCAATCAGCCAATCAGATTGAGCTCGCATTCTATTGGCTGATCGGAACAGCCAATAGAATGCGAGGTCAATCTGATTGGCTGATTCCATCAGCCAATCGGATTGAACTTGAATCTGATTGGCTGATTGAATCAGCCAATCAGATTTTTCCTACCTTAATTCCGATTGGCTGATAGAATCCTATCAGCCAATCGGAATTCAAGGGACGCCATCTTGGATGACGTCACTTAAAGGTACAGTCACCTAGTCGTCGGATCAAGAAAGAAGAGGATGCTCTGCGTGGGATGTCTTCAGGATGCTGCCGCTCCGCTCCGGATGGATGAACAGAGAAGATGCCGCCTGGATCAAGACTTCTGATGGATGGAAGACCTCTTCTTGCCCCGCTTGGATGAAGACTTCTGCCGGTCTGGATGTCCTCTTCTGCCCGATCGGATGAAGACTTCGGCCCGCTGGGTGAAGACACGGTAGAGAGATCTTCAGGGGAGTAGTGTTAGGTTTATTTAAGGGGGGTTTGGGTTAGAGTAGGGGTATGTGGGTGGTGGGTTGTAATGTGGGGGGGGTATTGTGTTTTTTTTTACAGGCAAAAGAGCTGTTTTCTTTGGGGCATGCCCCCGCAAAAGGCCCTTTTAAGGGCTGGTAAGGTAATAGAGCTGATTACTTTTGTAATTTAGTATAGGGTAGGGCATTTTTTTATTTTGGGGGGCTTTGTTATTTTATTAGGGGGCTTAGATTAGGTGTAATTAGTTTAAAATTCTTGTAATTTTTTTTATTTTTTGTAATTTAGTGTTTGTTTTTTTTGTACTTTAGTTTAGTTTATTTCATTGTATTTAATTGTAGGTACTTGTAGTTAATTTATTTAATGATAGTGTAGTGTTAGGTTTAATAGTAACTTAGGTTAGGATTTATTTTACAGGTAATTTTGTAATTATTTTAACTAGGTAGCTATTAAACAGTAAATATCTATTTAATAGCTATTGTACCTAGTTAAAATAAATACAAAGTTGCCTGTAAAATAAATATAAATGCTAAAATAGCTACAATGTAACTATTAGTTATATTGTAGCTATATTAGGGTTTATTTTACAGGTAAGTATTTAGTTTTATATAGGATTAATTTATTTAGTTAATTTAATGACAGTGTAGTCTTAGGTGTAATTGTAACTTAGGTTAGGGTTTATTTTACAGGTAAATTTGTATTTATTTTAGCTAGGTAGTTATTAAATAGTTATTAACTATTTAATAGCTATTGTACCTAGTTAAAATAAATACAAAGTTGCCTGTAAAATAAATATAAATCCTAAAATAGCTACAATGTAACTATTAGTTATATTGTAGCTATATTAATAGCTAGTAGGGGGCTTAGATTAGGTGTAATTAGTTTAAAATTATTGTAATATTTTATTATTTTCGCTAATTTAGTGTTTGTTTGTTTTTTTGTACTTTTCTGATGGATGGAAGACCTCTTCTTGCCCCGCTTGGATGAAGACTTCTGCCGGTCTGGATGTCCTCTTCTGCCCCATCGGATGAAGACTTCGGCCCTGCTGGGTGAACACGACTCAAGGTAGGGAGATCTTCAGGGGGGTAGTGTTAGGTTTATTTAAGGGGGGTTTGGGTTAGAGTAGGGGTATGTGGGTGGTGGGTTGTAATGTGGGGGGGGGATTGTGTTTTTTTTTTACAGGCAAAAGAGCTGTTTTCTTTGGGGCATGCCCCGCAAAGGGCCCTGTTCAGGGCTGGTAAGGTAATAGAGCTGTTAACTTTTGTAATTTAGTATAGGTTAGGGCATTTTTTTTATTTTGGGGGGCTTTGTTATTTTATTAGGGGGCTTAGATTAGGTGTAATTAGTTTAAAATTCTTGTAATATTTTTTTATTTTTTGTAATTTAGTGGGGGGGGGGGTTTGTACTTTAGTTTAGTTTTTTTAATTGTATTTAATTGTAGGTACTTGTAGTTAATTTATTTAATGATAGTGTAGTGTTAGGTTTAATTGTAACTTAGGTTAGGATTTATTTTACAGGTAATTTTGTAATTATTTTAACTAGGTAGCTATTAAATAGTCAATATCTATTTAATAGCTATTGAACCTAGTTAAAATGAATACAAAGTTGCCTGTACAATAAATATAAATGCTAAAATAGCTACAATGTAACTATTAGTTATATTGCAGCTATATTAGGGTTTATTTTACAGGTAAGTCTTTAGTTTTATATAGGATTCATTTATTTAGTTAATTTAATGATAGTGTAGTGTTAGGTGTAATTGTAACTTAGGTTATGATTTATTTTACAGGTAAATTTGTATTTATTTTAGCTAGGTAGTTATTAAATAGTTATTAACTATTTAATAACTATTGTACCTAGTTAAAATAAATACAAAGTTGCCTGTAAAATACATATAAATCCTAAAATAGCTACAATGTAACTATTAGTTATATTGAAGCTATATTAATAGCTAGTAGGGGGCTTAGATTAGGTGTAATTAGTTTAAAATTATTGTAATATTTTATTATTTTTGGTAATTTAGTGTTTGTTTGTATTTTGGTACTTGTATGATGGATGGAAGAACTCTTCTTGCCCCGCTTGGATGAAGACTTCTGCCGGTCTGGATGTCCTCTTCTGCCCCATCGGATGAAGACTTCTGCCCGGCTGGGTGAACACGACTCAAGGTAGGGAGATCTTCAGGGGGGTAGTGTTAGGTTTATTTAAGGGGGGTTTGGGTTAGAGTAGGGGTATGTGGGTGGTGGGTTGTAATGTGGGGGGGGGGATTGTGTTTTTTTTTTTACAGGCAAAAGAGCTGTTTTCTTTGGGGCATGCCCCGCAAAGGGCCCTGTTCAGGGCTGGTAAGGTAATAGAGCTGTTAACTTTTGTAATTTAGTATAGGGTAGGGCATTTTTTTTTATTTTGGGGGGCTTTGTTATTTTATTAGGGGGCTTAGATTAGGTGTAATTAGTTTAAAATTCTTGTAATATTTTTTTATTTTTTGTAATTTAGTGGTTTTTTATTTTTTGTAATTTAGTGGGGGGGGTTTGTACTTTAGTTTATTTAATTGTAGATAATTGTAGGTACTTGTAGTTAATTTATTTAATGATAGTGTAGTGTTAGGTTTTATTGTAACTTAGGTTAGGATTTATTTTACAGGTAATTTTGTAATTATTTTAACTAGGTAGCTATTAATTAGTCAATAACTATTTAATAGCTATTGTACCTAGTTAAAATAAATACAAAGTTGCCTGTAAAATAAATATAAATGCTAAAATAGCTACAATGTAACTATTAGTTATATTGCAGCTATCTTAGGGTTTATTTTACAGGTAAGTATTTTGTTTTAAATATGATTCATTTATTTAATTAATTAAATGATAGTGTAGTGTTAGGTGTAATTGTAACTTAGGTTAGGATTTATTTTACAGGTAAATTTGTATTTATTTTAGCTAGGTAGTTATTAAATAGTTATTAACTATTTAATAACTATTGTACCTAGTTAAAATAAATACAAAGTTGCCTGTAAAATAAAAATAAATCCTAAAATAGCTACAATGTAACTATTAGTTATATTGCAGCTATCTTAGGGTTTATTTTACATTTAAGTCTTTAGTTTTAAATAGGAATCATTTATTTAACTATAGTAAATTTATTTCGTTTTATTTAAATTATATTTAAGTTAGGGGGTGTTAGTGTTAGGGTTAGACTTAGGTTTAGGGGTTAATAACCTTATTATAGTAGCGGCGACGTTGGGGGCGGGACATTAGGGGTTAATAATTGTAGGTAGGTGGCGGCGATGTTAGGGAGGGCAGATTAGGGGTTAATAAAATGTATTATAGTGTTTGCGAGGCGGGAGTGCGGCGGTTTAGGGGTTAATACATTTATTATAGTTGCGGCGATTTGCGGTCGGCAGATTAGGGGTTAATACTTGTAGTTAGATTGTGGCGACGTTGGGGGGGGCAGATTAGGGGTTAATAACTATAATGTAGGGGTCGGCGGTGTTAGGGACAGCAGATTAGGGGTTAATAGCTATAATGTAGGCGGCGGCGATATCGGGTCGGCAGATTAGGGGTTAATAATTGTAGTTAGATTGCGGCGACGTTGGGGGGGCAGATTAGGGGTTAATAACTATAATGTAGGGGTCGGCGGTGTTAGGGACAGCAGATTAGGGGTTAATAGTTATAATGTAGGCGGCGGCGATATCGGGTCGGCAGATTAGGGGTTAATAATTGTAGTTAGATTGCGGCGACGTTGGGGGGGGCAGATTAGGGGTTAATAACTATAATGTAGGGGTCGGCGGTGTTAGGGACAGCAGATTAGGGGTTAATAGTTATAATGTAGGTGGCGGCGATATCGGGTCGGCAGATTAGGGGTTAATACTTGTAGTTAGATTGCGGCGACGTTGGGGGGGGCAGATTAGGGGTTAATAACTATAATGTAGGGGTCGGCGGTGTTAGGGACAGCAGATTAGGGGTTAATAGTTATAATGTAGGTGGCGGCGATATTCGGTCGGCAGATTAGGGGTTAATAAAATAATGCAGGTGTCAGCGATAGCGGAGGCAGCAGATTAGGGGTTAATAAGTGTCAGATTAGGGGTGTTTAGAGACTCGGGGTACATGTTAGGGTGTTAGGTGCAGACTTAGTGTTTCCCCATAGGAAACAATGGGGCTGCGGTGTTAGTTTTTTTTCAGCCGAAACTCCCATTGTTTCCTATGGGGAAATGCCGAATTTTAACGAGCTAATTCGGATTTATTCGGAGATACGGCAGCTATTTCGGATTCATTCGGTAGATTCGGAAGTATTTTAATTCGGAAATCCGAATCGATCCGAATCTCCGAATTTACCGAATTTCCGAATTAATCCGAAACGAACCGCACATGTCTAATCTGTTATTGAAGCTATGATTCAGGCTCATAAGCCTGTGTCTAGAAAGATTTATTGTAAGATTTGGCGTATATATTTGTATTGGTGTGATTCCAGAAGTTTTCTTTATTAAGACACGATGAGTCCACGGATCATCTTAATTACTAATGGGATATTCACCTCCTGGTCAGCAGGAGGAGGAAACGAGCACCACAGCAGAGCTGTCAAATAGCTCCTCCCCTCCCTCCCACTCCAGTCATTCTCTTTGCCTACGTTAGTGATAGGAAGTGGCAAAGTGAGGTGTTAGTTTTAGATTCTTCAATCAAGAGTTTGTTATTTTAAAAGTAGCGCAAGATTGTGCTGCTTTGTCCTAGGTTGTAGTCATAGTCCTTATCAGTCTCTACAGTAGAGCTTTGGTGGCTTTAGAGCAATGGGAACTTGTGGGACATAATTCTCACTGCGCCTCCCATACTGATGCTGCCCTAACACTGAAAAACTGAGGGATTTTACTCAGGACTTTCGTTTATTTACAGGGCCATGGGAGGGAGAGGACCTCCTAAACCTGGGAACTGCCTTGCTGCCAGGCAGAAGATGAGGTAACTGCTAACTTTATTTCTGGGGGTAGAGGGTCTCAGAAAAAGTTTGGGCACTTTATCAAGTTAAGCCTCATAGGACTTGGACTTAGTTTCTCCTTTTCTGTTAGGAGACATTATGGCAGTTAGTATACAGGCACTGGGTGACTTGTGTTTCATCTCCTGGCGGTCTCATCTAATAATGAAGCCGACAGGGAGATTTTCTCATGTATTCTTATACTGAGTATGGCAGAGTGTGTGCTCTAAGGGGTTTTCTCTGGCAGATAGAGCCTTTGAACTGAACAGCTATTTAAACTGAAGCTATTCAGTCTGTTTTCTTGCTCAGTGTGAGTGTTTGCTCTGGATGGGTACAATTTGTCCCTTTGCTCCCGGTACCTTTGCTTGGCTAATGGCGACCGGGAATCACATAGTAACTGTTGTTTGTTTGACTGTGCTGCAGTTGAGGGGACTGTTGTTCACGGGGTGTAACAGGCTGGGCAGCTGTCCTTTGCTTATGTCACTGTATTCCTTTGCTCCCGGTGCCTTTACTTGTTTTTCAATGGTGACCAGGAGATGGCTTGTTAGATGCCCATGAGGGGCGGAGCTTGTAAATGGCACCTTTGCAGTGCGCACCTCCTCTCCTAGACCTTCTGGTTGTCGGAAGGAGCGGAGGAACTTCAGATGCGGAGGAATGAACCGCGTAGCTGGCAATGAGACAGGCTCTTTGTCACGATAAGCATCTGTGAAAAACATCAGGGCGACGTCTGCAGCTGCACCTTAAAACAAGTGTATACCGATATATGCTTATGCATACATGACTCACACAAACAACGTTTATTATGTATTAATATTAAAAGGTTGTTTTTGATTCAGCACTTTTCAGACGACTCCTCCTTCCTAACAAAAAAAAACAACTTAAACACAGGGGAACGGAGACTTTTCTGTCTGAGTGCTTGCACTTCAGAAAAGCGCTACAGTGGGAGCAATGAGTGATAAATAAATCAGGTCTACTCAGTATGTGCTGCTAATTAATGTGAATAAAGAGACAGCATCAGTACAGGCTGTCTGACTCCTTTGCTAGATTCAAGCTGTGATATAGAGAAACATTTGTAGTACTAGAGGTCCTCCTGTACATAGACAACATTTTATATCCTCATTACAATAAAGTGTTGTACTTATACAGACAATACCGTTGTTATAGGTTAATTCATCACTGTCTATTATGAGTCAGTTATTAAAAAAAATTTTTAAAAAAAAAGTAAAAAAAAAAAGTTGCACTTTAACATTTAAAGTGACGGTACTGTTTGTTATATGTTAATTTTTATTAATAAAAGGTTACAAATTTATTAATTATTCTTCCATATGTCAGTCTGGGGGACTAGGAAAGTGTCCATGTCATCTTCTATCACACATGCAGTGCCCTGCGGTTCCTCACAAACTCCATTTGGAGTTCCTGTACAGGACATTGCCTTTTCTGTCAGGGTAATATACAGTGGGGCAAAAAAGTATTTAGTCAGCCACCAATTGTGCAAGTTCTCCCACTTAAGAAGATGAGAGAGGCCTGTAATTTTCATCATAGGTATACCTCAACTATGAGAGACAAAATGTGGAATCAAATCCAGACAATCACATTGTCTGATTTGGAAAGAATTTATTTGAAAATTACGGTGGAAAATAAGTATTTGGTCAATATCAAAAGTTAATCTAAATACTTTGTTATATATCCTTTGTTGGCAATGACAGAGGCCAAACGTTTTCTGTAAGTCTTCAGAAGGTTGTCACACATTGTTGCTGGTATGTTGGCCCTTTCCTGCATGCAGATCTCCTCTAGAGCAGTGATGTTTTGGGCTGTCGCTGGGCAACACAGACTTTCAACTCCCTCCAAAGGTTTTCTATGGTGTTGAGATCTGGAAACTGGCTAGGCCACTCCAGGACCTTGAAATGCTTCTTACGAAGCCACTCCTTCGTTGTCCGGGCGGTGTGTTTGGGATCATTGTCATGCTGAAAGACCCAGCAACGTTTCATCTTCAATGCCCTTGCTGATGGAAGGAGGTTTGCACTCAAAATCTCACGATACATGGCCCCATTCATTCTTTCATGTACATGGATCAGTTGTCCTGTTCCCTTTGCAGAGAAACAGCCCCAAAGCATGATGTTGCCACCCCTCAAATCAGCATTCTCTCTCCTCCAAACACGATGAGTTGTGTTTCTACCAAACAGTTCTACTTTGGTTTCATCTGACCATATGACATTCTCCCAATCTGCTTCTGGATCATCCAAATGATCTCTAGCATACTTCAGACTGGCCCGGACATGTACTGGCTTAAGCAGGGGGACACGTCTGGCACTGCAGGATCTGAGTCCCTGGTGGCGTAGTGTGTTACTGATGGTAGCCTTTGCTACGTTGGTTCCAGCTCTCTGCAGGCCATTCACTAGGTCCCCCTGTGTGGTTCTGGGATGTTTGCTCACCGTTCTTGTGATCATTTTGACCCCACGGGGTGAGATCTTGCGTGGAGCCCCAGATCAAGGGAGATTATCAGTGGTCTTGTATGTCTTCCATTTTCTAATTATTGCTCCCACCGTTGATTTGTTCACACCAAGCTGCTTGCCTATTGCAGATTCAGTCTTCCCAGCCTGGTGCAGGTCTACAATTTTGTTTCTGGTGTCCTTCGACAGCTCTTTGGTCTTCACCATAGTGGAGTTTGGAGTGTGACTGTTTGAGGTTGTGGACAGGTGTCTTTTATACTGATAACAAGTTCAAACAGGTGCCATTAATACAGGTAATGAGTGGAGGACAGAGGAGCCTCTTAAAGAAGAAGATACAGGTCTGTGAGAGCAAGAAATCTTGCTTGCTTGTAGGTGACCAAATACTTATTTTCCACCATAATTTTCAAATAAATTCTTTCCCAATCAGACAATGTGATTGTCTGGATTTGATTCCACATTTTGTCTCTCATAGGTATACCTATGATGAAAATTACAGGCCTCTCTCATCTTCTTAAGTGGGAGAACTTGCACAATTGGTGGCTGACTAAATACTTTTTGGCCTCACTGTATGTTGCATTGTCTACCGTTCCCATGCTACGGGAAAGACATCTGATGAAATATTTTTAAGCGGATACAGTGGTAGCTGTTCCTAATATTTCTTCCATGAGCTTGTAGAGAAATATGTTTCTGTCAGTTTTTTAGCTTGAACACCTCCATTTTTTGCTAGGAGGTTTTTAGATACCCTGGGACACCTCTGTTGTAATCTAGACCTAGTGCGTCCATAGGTTAGCTTAGCTAGGAGAACTACTATACCCTTAGAGGATAGTTAGGTTAGTTAGGTTTTTTTCACCGGTCCTATGGACAATCTTTAAAAAGGATACTCCCCTGGATAAGATCCATGATAGGATAAAAGCTTTCAAATTGGCTAATTCCTTTATTTCTAAATTCTACCCTTCAAGTTATCAAACTGGGAGCATAGGTTCAGGTTTCTCTGTTCCAGCTCACAGACCCTTATGGTTAGAGTCTTGTTCTACGAATATATGCTCTAAGTCTAAGCTTTTAGCGATTCCTTACAAGGGGAAGACCTTGTTGGGACCTGGTTTGATGGAAAATAATCTCTTTTGAAACTTAAATAATTTCAACAACAAAAGAATAAAATAAAAAATAAATAAAAATAGCCTGCTATTGAATCAAAGACAGCATGAAGGACATTCCCCAGATCCAGGATCGGATTTTGTAGGGGGCAGACATTCCGTCTTCACTCAAGCTTTGGGTTCAAGATGTTCAGGATCCCTGGGCAATAGAATATAGTGTACCAGGGATACAATTTGGAGTTCAAAAATTTTCCTCCCAGAGGCAGGTTTCTGCTTTTAGTATTATCTACAGATCAGACAAAAGGAGAGGCGTTCTTACACTGCATAGGAGACCTCTCAGACCTGGGAGTGATTATTTCAGTTGGATTTTGTATCCCAATCAGGTTGTGGTTCTCAAAAAAGAGGGAACTTTCGAACCACTTTTTAGATTTTACTGGTCTAAACAAATTTCTAAGGGTACCGTTCTTCAAGATGGAAACTATTCGTCCCATTCTTCCCTGGATCCAAGTGGGTCAATTTATGGCAACAGTGGATTTTGAGGACACGTATTTTCATGTGCCATTCACAAGATTCATCTCAAGTTCTAGGATTTGCCTTTCTGGACAAACGCTTCTAGTTTGTGGCTCTTTTTTTCGGTCTTGCCACAGGTTTCAGAGTTCTCACAAAGACTCTGGGATCACTGTTGGTGGTGCTTCAGTTATAGGGCATTACAGTGGCACCCTATCTGGACGACATCTTAGTCCAGGTGCTATCCTTTTCAGCGAGCAAGATTTCACATGGACATGGTGTTATCCTTCCCGCGATTTCTTGGGTGGAAGGTAAATTTGGAAAAGAGTTCCTTTGTCCCATGCACAAGGGTATCTCTCTGGGAAACATAACGGATTACATATCAATGAAGATTTTTCTGACAGGATGTCAGGAGATCAGGTGTTATTGATACATGTCTAGTCATTCAGTCCACTCCTCGGCCTTCAGTGGCTCAGTGCATGGAGGTAATCGGGCTGATGGCAGCAATGGACCTCATCCCATTTGTTTGGTTCCATCTCAGGCCTCTGCAGTTAAGTATGCTCAGGTAAGGGATTGGAGATTATACAGAGTTGTCTCCTCGAATACTACTGGAGCAGGAGACAAAAGATTTTCTTCAATGGTGGTTGTCTCTGGTTCATCTCTCCCAGGGAACCTGCTTTCGCAGCCCACCATCTTGGGTGATGGGACAACAGAATCCAGCCTTCTGGGGTGGGGAGTACTCTGGGGCTCCCTAAGGGCTCAGGGGGTTCGTAGTCAGTAAGAGTCTGTTCTTCCTATAAACATTCTGGAGCTGAGAGCGATCTACAATGTCTTCTGGCCTGGCCTCAGTTGGCCTTGGTCCATTTTTTTCAGGTTCCAGTCGATTACAATGACGTCAGTAACTTACATCAATCATCAGGAAGGAACGAGGAGTTCCTTAGTGATGACAGAGGTATCCAAATAAATTCAGTGGGCGGAGGCCCATTCTTATTGCCTGTTGGCGATCCACATCCAAGGGGTGGAACAACTGGGAGGCGGATTTTCTGAGCAGGCAGACTTTTCTTCCAGGAGTGGGAACTCCATCCGGAAGTGTTCTCCAGCTTTTTCTTCCGTTTGCTTTTCTTCCTCGGGTCATTGCTCGAATCAAGCAGGAGAGGGCTTTGGTGATCCTCATAGCACCGGTTTTGCCTCATAAGATTTGGTGTGGAGATCTGGTGGACATCTCATCTCTGCCACCTTGGAGACTTCCGTTGAGGAAGGTCCTTCTAATTCAAGGGCCCCTCCTTCATCCAAATTTGGTTTATCTGAAACTGACTGCTTGGAGATTGAACAATTAATATTATCCAAGCAAGGTTTTTCTAACTCGATAATTGTGACCATGTCTCAGGCTCATAAGCCTGTCTCTGGACAAATTTGTCATAAGATATGGTGTTAATATCTTTTTTGGTGTGAATCCATGGGCTTCTCATGGAGTAGAGTTAGGATTCCTAGAATTTTGTCTTTTCTCCAAGAGGGTTTGGAGAAAGGTTTATTGTCAAGTTCCCTAAAGGGTCAAATCTCTGTCACTATTTATTTTATTACTCAGACATCTGACAGATGTCCCAGATGTACAAACATTTTGTCAGGCCTTGGTTGGGATCAGACCTGTGTTCAATCCAGTTACTCCTCCATGGAGTCTGGATTTAGTTCTCAGAGTTCTTCAAGAGGCTCCGTTTGAGCCTTTGCATTCCTTAGATATTAACTTGTTATCTCAGAATGTTTTATTTCTTGTTGCTCTCTGGCGTAGCTTAGTGGCTAGCACACCTGGTTGAGAGGTAGAAGGTTGAGAGTTTAAATCTTCCCACAGGTACTGTTCATTGAATGGAGAGTGTCAGAGCTCTTGGCATTACAGTATCAGTCTCATCTTATTTTCCATTCAGATATGGTAGTTTTACGTACTAAATTAGGATTTCTTCCTAAGGTGGTTTTCTGATTGGAACAATAATCAGGAAATTGTTGTTCTTTTCTTGTGTCCTAATCCTTCTTTTCAGAAGGAAAGACTTCTGCACAATTTGGACGTGGTCCGTGCTTTAAGGTTTTACCTGCAGGCAACTAAGCACTATCGTCAGTCTTCTTTTTTGTTTGTGGTTTTCTCAAGAAAACGCACGGGACAGAAAGCTACGGCTGCTTTTCTTTCCCTTTGACGGAAGAGTATCATACGCTTTGCATATGAGACTGCTGGACAGCAGCCTACAGGGAGAGTTACGGCTCATTCCACGAGGGCTGTTGCTTCCTCATGAAGCTTCTGTGGATCGGATTTGCAAGGCTGCAACTTGGTCCTTTCTTCGCTCTTTTTCAGAGTTTGACACTTTTGCCTCGGCTGAGGCTGCTTTTGGGAGATAGGTTCTTCAAGCAGTAGTGTCTTCCATTTAGATTCCCTGTCTTGTCCCTCCCGTATTCTGTGTACTCTAGCTTGGGTATTGAATCCCATTAGTAATAACCATGATCCGTGGACTCATCATATCTTAAAAAAGAAAAGAAAATTTATGCTTACCTGAAAAATTTATTTCTTTTTTGACACGATGAGTCCACGGCTCGCCCTATTCTTGTAAGCCAGGTTGTGGGTTATTGTAAACTTCAGACACCTTTGCACCTTGGCTTTTCCTTTCTCTTCCTAACAACTACCTGGTTGAATGACTGGAGTGGGAGGGAGGGGAGAAGCTATTTAACAGCTCTGCTGTGGTGCTCTTGGCCTCCTCCTGCTGACCAGGAGGTGAATATCCCATTAGTAATTAAGATGATCCGTGGACTCATCGTGTCAAAAAAGAAATACATTTATCAGGTAAAATACATTTTATTTTTCTTGGAATAGAGTTAAAATTCCTAGGATTTTGTATTTTCTCCAAGAGGGGTTGGAGAAGGGTTTATCTGCTAGTACCTTGAGGGGTCAAATTTCTGTTTTATCTATTTTGTTGCATAAACGTCTGGCAGATTTGCCAGATGTTAAGTCTTTTTGCCAGGTTCTTGTTAGAGTCAGGCCTAGGTTTAAATTTGCTACTCCTCCGTGGAGTCTCAATTTGGTTCTTAGAGTTCTTCTCAAAAAATAAACGAAATGTCAGTTGCTGTCATTAAAGTAAAAGTCTCTTTATTGAAAATAGTTAAAACATGGAGGTTGCATACCCTATAGAAAAGAAAGATAGACTAACATATTTCGGCCTGCGCCGTATTCATAGTCCTAAAACACCATACAAACACTCAAGTTTAAAAACCCACCTCTGGGATTTGATTGGTGGAAATCCTAAGCATCAATTAGGGTATTAAAGGAGCAATACATGACAAAATATACACCTATTGACAATGTAAAAAAATTGTATATATTCACATTCACAATATATAATATGCACATTAAACAGTATCTTAAACCAAGTATATTCAAAATCACCCATTATTACTGTATTGTGTTGTTATTACATTAATGGGTCTGATAATTTGTTTGAAATACATTCAAGACCTAGACCTGGTTTGTTCAATTAAACTTCATAATAATAAAAAGGTATTATGGAATATATAGAGCATGTAAAACTTCAGGTAACATCTATTTGTAAGCAAATGGTTAAATGGATAAATAGGAGAAGATTAGGAGAGAAAAGATACTCATAATTCCATAACAGTTTCCTCATAATAATAGTGAAACGCTTTGTTCCATTTATGCAGTATTTACAACTGAATAGACAATATACGTATCCTAAACTGCCATGGATCCTAGATTGTATAAAGATGTGCTCAATGCAGGGTCATTTTATGTACAACGCATTTACAGTGATTGGGAGCAAGGGGCATGATATCTATAATTGCTGTGTGTAGTGTCTTATCATAAAATATAGGTGCAAGGGCTTACTAAACCCAAACACCTATATTTATTCAAACCATAGCTTACAACCCATCCATTGAATAGATATATGCAATGGGGTACTGAGGGATGAGAATACAGAGACAATTGTTATTAACTTAAGTTTTTATCCATTCATTTTAGGCATGTAATGATGCACGTCATTAAAAGACCCAGAGAGGGTGGGGGACAAGTTCAGTTCCAGTGGTTAATAAAGTCATATTCAGAGTTCAGACCTAATGGAACCTTGGTCTGAAGTCTGAAAATCCAGTACATCTCCTGCCTGGATAAAACCTGGAACTTGTCCCCCCCCTCTGCCGAGCCTGAATTTTCTCAATTATCATCCATCTGAGACTTGCACAATCTTTATTGTGTGTATTGACAAAATGGGTAACTAAGGGGGTACTGCTTTTACCTACTCTAATGGTCGATAGATGTTCACGTATTCGTGAGCGCACCTCCCTTGTTGTTAACCCTATGTATTGAAGGTTGCAAACTGTACACCATAAAAGGTAGATACAATAGGTGGATCTACAATTCACACAGGTAGTCACTTCAAATGTTTCCCCTGTGGTACAGGATTGAAAAGAAGAGCCTATGTGAACATGTTCACACGCTTTACATTGGGGGTTCCCACATCTATAGGTACCCCTATGCCTGAGCCAAGAAGATCGCGTGGATGAGGCAGGTTTTCTAAGCTGTGAAGGAGATAAAATGCTCCCCACAGATTTGTTCCTCCTGTGCGAAAACCTGCAGCCTTTACTGACTGCATCCACTAGACCTTCATCAGCTGCAAGCAATCTGAAGTGCCCCCGGATTATGTTACAGATAGTGTGGTATTGTTCTGAATAATCCGTAACAAATGTCAATTTACGTTTAGAGTTACTGTTAGATTTTATGTGATCTGCCAAGAGGGAATCTCTGTTTATTCTCTCTACTTCATTCCTAGCTTTCTTAAGGACTCTTCTGCTATAACCCCTGTCCTTCAGTCTATCCTGCAGCGCTTCAGCATGGTGTTCATAGTCTTTGGTCCGCTTACAGTTTCTTTTAACGCAAATGAACTGTCCTTTTGCCACAGAGTATGGCACCTGTCGAGGATGACAGCTCTTGGCATGTAAGATACTATTGCCCGAAATACGCTTCCTGTACACTTCTGATGTAATCTCACCTGATTGCCAACCTCTAAGCTCAACATCCAGATAATTAATTTTCTGTTTGTTTGTTTCATGAGTGAAGCGCAGATTGAAATCATTCTGACCCAGGTATTTCACAAATTCATCTACTGAGTATTTCTCACTGTCCCAAACAAACAACAAATCGTCTATGAAACGATGGTATGTCTTAATCGCAGGCCGGAAGGTGTTTCTATCTGCATAGATGTGGGACCGCTCCCACCAACCCATGTATAGGTTAGCATAGGTGGGGGCGAACTTAGCGCCCATAGCAGTCCCACATCTCTGCAGATAGTAATCACCCTCAAATTGAAAGTAGTTATGCGTCAGTAGGAATTCCGTAACCTCCAACACAAAGGCCCTGAATGGCTCACTATATGTCGTTTCATGAATTAGAAAGTATTCAATAGCCCTCAATCCTAAGTGGTGGGGAATTGAGGAATACAGTGCTGTGACATCTACAGTGAGCCACACAGAGTCCTGTGTCCACATAACTTGATCAATTATATTCAGTACATGTTTGGTATCTTTAAGATAGCTAGGGAGGGCAACAACCAGTGGCTGCAATAAATCATCAAGCCACTCCAAAAGATGTTCAAGCATGGACCCTATTCCGCTAACTATTGGCCTACCCTGTACGTTTTCTATAGTTTTATGCACCTTGGGCAGGTGGTGGAATATTGGAATGATAGGATGTTTAACATATAAATATTGACAAGTATTATTGTCAATAAAACCTTCTTCCACAGCCCCATCCAAAAGGTGCATAAGTTGTCTCTGAAACGCATTTGTTGGGTCACCCCTAAGTTTCGTGTAGCTGTTGGTATCTTCCAATTGCCTCAAGGCCTCAGCAATGTAGCTTGACCTATTCATGACGACTACAGAGCCCCCCTTGTCCGCCTGCTTTATGACAATGTTCATATTGTCACTTAGTGATCTCATAGCTTGTTGTTCGTGTATGTTTAGGTTACTCTTCACAGGTTTTTTGTGTGATTAAGTGTTCTTAAGTCAGCCTCTACTCTTCTATAGAAGGTTTCTATAGTGTTCCCTCTGCTCTGAATGGGGTAGAAAGTGGAGGGATTTTTGTATTTCTTATGCAATGTGGTTTGATCATCTGCAATATCAATCCCTGTCTCCTGTTCCAAACCCCTCAGAGCTAAGAGGTCACACATATCCTGGAAATGAAACCCTTGATATATATTAGAGATTGTTTGCCCTTGGGGTTGTTCTGTAGACATTTCTGAATTGTCCATTCTAAAGTGTTTACAGAGTGTTAAATTCCGCACAAATTTGTTAAGATCTAACATTGTTTTAAACAAATTAAAGTTTACAGTAGGTACGAAACCCAGGCCTAAACTTAGCACTCTGTACTCTTCCTTTGTCAGAACATGATCAGATAAATTTATGACGGTTTGTATTTTGATGGCATCCTGGTTTGTCTTACCGGGTATCTCCCTTGTTCGGGTTGCATAATCGCCGTCCCGCCACCCCTGGAGCGCTGTCCCATGTGAAAAACCTGCTCCATCTGTGAGAACTCATCATCTCTATCTACTATCACATTTGTAGGTTGTTGTCCTAACGAGGGAGCAGGGTTTTCAGATGGTTGGTACCTTCTCTGTTGTTGTGTATTTTGTTGTTGAAACCTAGGTCTACCTGAATGTTGTGCTGCATGAACTCTGTTAGGGCCCTGGCTCATATCCATCCTAGTATGCATATTCCCCCGTCCAGAAAATCTATTGTAATTAGTGTTCCTATTTACATTCAAAATCACCCATTATTACTGTATTGTGTTGTTATTACATTAATGGGTCTGAAAATTTGTTTGAAATACATTCAAGACCTAGACCTGGTTTGTTCAATTAAACTTCATAATAATAAAAAGGTAATATGGAATATATAGAGCATGTAAAATTTCAGGTAACATCTATTTGTAAGCAAATGGTTAAATGGATAAATAGGAGAAGATTAGGAGAGAAAAGATACTCATAATTCCATAACAGTTCCCTCATAATAATAGTGAAACGCTTTGTTCCATTTATGCAGTATTTACAACTGAATAGACAATATACGTATCCTAAACTGCCATGGATCCTAGATTGTATAAAGATGTGCTCAATACAGGGTCATTTTATGTACAACGCATTTACAGTGATTGGGAGCAAGGGGCATGATATCTATAATTGCTGTGTGTAGTGTCTTATCATAAAATATAGGTGCAAGGGCTTACTAAACCTAAACACCTATATTTATTCAAACCATAGCTTACAACCCATCCATTGAATATATATATGCAATGGGGTACTGAGGGATGAGAATACAGAGACAATTGTTATTAACTTAAGTTCCCCCCCCCCCCCCCCCCCCCTCTGCCGAGCCTGAATTTTCTCAATTATCATCCATCTGAGACTTGCACAATCTTTATTGTGTGTATTGACAAAATGGTTAACTAAGGGGGTACTGCTTTTATGCTTTTTATGCTTAGGATTTCCACCAATCAAATCCCAGAGGTGGGTTTTTAAACTTAAGTGTTTGTATGGTGTTTTAGGACTATGAATATGGCGCAGGCCGAAACATGTTAGTCTATCTTTCTTTTCTATAGGGTATGCACCCTCCATGTTTTAACTATTTTCAATAAAGAGACTTTTACTTTAATGACAGCAACTGACATTTTGTTTATTTTTTGAGCTGTAACTTTTTGCCCAGGTCAGTTGCTGTTGTACTACTTAAGCTGCACTGCAGTCCGGACCAGCCTACAACCCTCTCTCTGGACAAAGACTTCAATGGTTCCCCAAAGCTACAATAATACAGCATTTGCAAAGCACTTGGACCGCATTTTTTGAAATACCGTTTATCGTTTCTTCTATGTATACAGACAGTGGGAGCTGTAAGGCAAAGAACCAGGAGGAATACGCCGTTTGGTCCACACTCCCTCAGGCTCCATTCCCAGTACACTCATAGAGTACCGCAAACCGACAGGAGAATTCCGGAAGTGACATCACGCCACACGTGTGGCGATATGGAAGACGCTGAATCCGCATGGTGTGGACGGACGAGGGTCCGGAACAGCGCATAGAAGGACCAAGGAGTCCAGGTCAGAGGTACTGGGGCATGGAGGGAGCGGAGGTACGCATAGTGTACATGGGCAATACAATTGATTGTAGACTGCTCGATTGATTACCAGGATTGTCTACCTGACTTTGCCATGTCTGTGGTATTTTCCATAAGTGCTGTTTGGTAATTTGGTCATACTTGGTCATATTTTGTAACTTGGGGATATGCTAAACACAGTCAATGAATAGCGCACTACAGAAGAAAAGTTTACAAATGGTAGCGCTTATTTTGGTCTTTTAGTTTTAAGAGAGAGGGAGGCATAACATTGCAACTTTAATTACTACTTGGATTATAAAAGGAATCTACATGTTTGTTCTTGTCTGGACATTACTCTAAGTTGAAGCAGTAATCTTTTTTTCTGTTGCATTGAACCATTCTTCTTTTCTTTGATATGTTGAGATAGAGCATATATTTTCACATGATCACAAAAGCTTTGATCTTCCTATGCTTTTTGATGAGATGGAACGTCTCTTGATCAAGGAAAAGAAAATCAAATGGGACATTTGGACTTTAGAGAAGTACCTAGCCCTAAACATGATACCTAGGGGCTTGCGAATCATTAAATTTCCAACTTTTGAAACTGATGATCAAGAATTCATTGATATGTGAAATCTCATTTTAAGTGACTGTTCTGGCCGATTGATGAAATTGTTGATAAGCTATAAAACTGAAATGTTGAATACCATTAGGATTGATATTTGTGATGTGCAATCACTTCTAAACAATTTTTGTACCAGTATTGATTTTCCCAAATTTGATGTAGTGTTGCAAAAAACAATCAGAGAGGTTAAGGAGGAGATTGTTAGCATTAAGCACAACAAATTTTTAAGGGATAAAACAGACTATGATAACAACAAAGTGTACATTTGGAATAGAGGTTTGAGATTTTAGTATAGAAGTAGCCAGAACAGGGGGCATAGGAGAGGAAGATGTAGGAGACAGATAGGCAGAGGTAACAAAACTGTTACTTTTTCAGACAGTGAGGCAGAATCTGGGGATGATAGCACATACTCAGCTAATGAGGAAGAGACCCTCCAGGACACTGTCAATAGGAACACTAATTACAATAGATTTTCTGGACGGGGAATTTGCATACTAGGATGGATATGAGACAGGGCCCTAACAGAGTTCATGCAGCACAACATTCAGGTAGACCTAGGTTTCAACAACAAAATACACAACAACAGAGAAGGCACCAACCATCTGAAAACCCTGCTCCCTCGTTAGGACAACAACCTACAAATGTGATAGTAGATAGAGATGATGAGTTCTCACAGATGGAGCAGATTTTTCACATGGGACAGCGCTCCAGGGGTTGTGGGACGGCGATTATGCAACCCGAACAAGGAAGATACCCGGTAAGACAAACCAGGATGCCATCAAAATACAAACCGTCATAAATTTATCTGATCATGTTCTGACAAAGGAAGAGTACAGAGTGCTAAGTTTAGGCCTGGGTTTCGTACCTACTGTAAACTTTAATTTGTTTAAAACAATGTTAGATCTTAACAAATTTGTGCGGAATTTAACACTCTGTAAACACTTTAGAATGGACAATTCAGGAATGTCTACAGAACAACCCCAAGGGCAAACAATCTCTAATATATATCAAGGGTTTCATTTCCAGGATATGTGTGACCTCTTAGCTCTGAGGGGTTTGGAACAGGAGACAGGGATTGATATTGCAGATGATCAAACCACATTGCATAAGAAATACAAAAATCCCTCCACTTTCTACCCCATTCGGAGCATAGGGAACACTATAG
Organism: Bombina bombina; assembly: GCF_027579735.1. Taxonomy (NCBI): domain Eukaryota; kingdom Metazoa; phylum Chordata; class Amphibia; order Anura; family Bombinatoridae; genus Bombina; species Bombina bombina. Next base: position 100,898,138 of record NC_069509.1, read on the forward strand.
AAACCTTCTATAGAAGAGTAGAGGCTGACTTAAGAACACTTAATCACACAAAAAAACCTGTGAAGAGTAACCTAAACATACACGAACAACAAGATATGAGATCACTAAGTGACAATATGAACATTGTCATAAAGCAGGCGGACAAGGGGGGCTCTGTGGTCGTCATGAATAGGTCAAGCTACATTGCTGAGGACTTGAGGCAATTGGAAGATACCAACAGCTACACGAAACTTAGGGGTGACCCAATGAATGCGTTTCAGAGACAACTTATGCACCTTTTGGATGGGGCTGTGGAAGAAGGTTTTATTGACAATGATACTTGTCAATATTTATATGTTAAACATCCTATCATTCCAATATTCCACCACCTGCCCAAGGTGCATAAAACTATAGAAAACGTACAGGGTAGGCCAATAGTTAGCGGAATAGGGTCCATGCTTGAACAACTTTCGGAGTGGCTTGATGATTTATTGCAGCCACTGGTTGTTGCCCTCCCTAGCTATATTAAAGATACCAAACATGTCCTGAATATAATTGATCAAGTTATGTGGACACGGGACTCTGTGTGGCTCACTGTAGATGTCACAGCACTGTATTCCTCAATTCCCCACCACTTAGGATTGAGGGCTATTGAATACTTTCTAATTCATGAAACGACATATAGTGAGCCATTCAGGGCCTTTGTGTTGGAGGTTACGGAATTCCTACTGACGCATAACTACTTTCAATTTGAGGGTGATTACTATCTGAAGAGATGTGGGACTGCTATGGGCGCTAAGTTCGCCCCCACCTATGCTAACCTATACATGGGTTGGTGGGAGCGGTCCCACATCTTTATCAGATAGCAACACCTTCCGGCCTGCGATTAAGACATACCATCGTTTCATAGACGATTTGTTGTTTGTTTGGGACAGCGAGAAATACTCAGTAGATGAATTTGTGAAATACCTGGGTCAGAATGATTTCAATCTGCGCTTCACTCATGAAACAAACAAACAGAAAATTAATTATCTGGATGTTGAGCTTAGAGGTTGGCAATCAGGTGAGATTACATCAGAAGTGTACAGGAAGCCTATTTCAGGCAATAGTATCTTACATGCCAAGAGCTGTCATCCTCGACAGGTGCCATACTCTGTGGCAAAAGGACAGTTAATTCGCGTTAAAAGAAACTGTACGCGAACCAAAGACTATGAATACCATGCTGAAGCGCTGCAGGATAGACTGAAGGACAGGGGTTATAGCAGCAGAGTCCTTAAGAAAGCTAGGAATGAAGTAGACAGAATAAACAGAGATTCCCTCTTGGCAGATCACATAAAATCTAACAGTAACTCTAAACGTAAATTGACATTTGTTACGGATTATTCAGAACAATACACTATCTGTAACATAATCCGGGGGCACTTCAGATTGCTTGCAGCTGATGATGGTCTAGTGGATGCAGTCAGTAAAGGCTGCAGGTTTTTGTACAGGAGGAACAAATCTGTGGGGAGTATTTTATCTCCTTCACAGCTTAGAAAACCTGCCTCATCCACGCGATCTTCTTGGCTCAGGCATAGGGGTACCTATAGATGTGGGAACCCCCAATGTAAAGCGTGTGAACATGTTCACATAGGCTCTTCTTTTCAATCCTGTACCACAGGGGAAACATTTGAAGTGACTACCTGTGTGAATTGTAGATCCACCTATTGTATCTACCTTTTATGGTGTACAGTTTGCAACCTTCAATACATAGGGTTAACAACAAGGGAGGTGCGCTCACGAATACGTGAACATCTATCGACCATTAGAGTAGGTAAAAGCAGTACCCTCTTAGTTAACCATTTTGTCAATACACACAATAAAGATTGTGCAAGTCTCAGATGGATGATAATTGAGAAAATTCAGGCTCGGCAGAGGGGGGGGGGGGGAACAGACAAGTTCCAGGTTTTATCCAGGCAGGAGATGTACTGGATTTTCAGACTTCAGACCAAGGTTCCATTAGGTCTGAACTCTGAATATGACTTTATTAACCACTGGAACTGAACTTGTCCCCCACCCTCTCTGGGTCTTTTAATGACGTGCATCATTACATGCCTAAAATGAATGGATAAAAACTTAAGTTAATAACAATTGTCTCTGTATTCTCATCCCTCAGTACCCCATTGCATATATCTATTCAATGGATGGGTTGTAAGCTATGGTTTGAATAAATATAGGTGTTTGGGTTTAGTAAGCCCTTGCACCTATATTTTATGATAAGACACTACACACAGCAATTATAGATATCATGCCCCTTGCTCCCAATCACTGTAAATGCGTTGTACATAAAATGACCCTGCATTGAGCACATCTTTATACAATCTAGGATCCATGGCAGTTTAGGATACGTATATTGTCTATTCAGTTGTAAATACTGCATAAATGGAACAAAGCGTTTCACTATTATTATGAGGAAACTGTTATGGAATTATGAGTATCTTTTCTCTCCTAATCTTCTCCTATTTATCCATTTAACCATTTGCTTACAAATAGATGTTACCTGAAATTTTACATGCTCTATATATTCCATAATATCTTTTTATTATTATGAAGTTTAATTGAACAAACCAGGTCTAGGTCTTGAATGTATTTCAAACAAATTATCAGACCCATTAATGTAATAACAACACAATACAGTAATAATGGGTGATTTTGAATATACTTGATTTAAGATACTGTTTAAAGTGCATATTATATATTGTGAATGTGAATATATACAAATTTTTTACATTGTCAATAGATGTATATTTTGTCATGTATTGTTCCTTTAATACCCTAATTGATGCTTAGGATTTCCACCAATCAAATCCCAGAGGTGGGTTTTTAAACTTAAGTGTTTGTATGGTGTTTTAGGACTATGAATACGGCGCAGGCCGAAACATGTTAGTCTATCTTTCTTTTCTATAGGGTATGCAACCTCCATGTTTTAACTATTTTCAATAAAGAGACTTTTACTTTAATGACAGCAACTGACATTTCATTTATTTTTTGAGCTGTAACTTTTTGCCCAGGTCAGTTGCTGTTGTACTACTTAAGCTGCACTGCAGTCCGGACCAGCCTACAACCCTCTCTCTGGACAAAGACTTCAATGGTTCCCCAAAGCTACAATAATACAGCATTTGCAAAGCACTTGGACCGGATTTTTTGAAATACTGTTTATCGTTTCTTCTATGTATACAGACAGTGGGAGCTGTAAGGCAAAGAACCAGGAGGAATACGCCGATTGGTCCACGCTCCCTCAGGCTCCATTCCCAGTACACTCATAGAGTACCGCAAACCGACAGGAGAATTCCGGAAGTGACATCACGCCACACGTGTGGCGATACGGAAGAAGCTGAATCCGCATGGTGTGGGCGGACAAGGGTCCGGAACAGTGCATAGAAGGACCAAGGAGTCCAGGTCAGAGGTACTGGGGCACGGAGGGAGCGGAGGTACGCATAGTGTACATGGGCAATAGAATTGATTGTAGACTGCTCGATTGATTACCAGGATTGTCTACCTGACTTTGCCATGTCTGTGGTATTTTCCATAAGTGCTGTTTGGTAATTTGGTCATACTTGGTCATATTTTGTAACTTGGGGATATGCTAAACACAGTCAATGAATAGCGCACTATACAGAAGAAAAGTTTACAAATGGTAGCGCTTATTTTGGTCTTTTAGTTTTAAGAGAGAGGGAGGCATAACATTGCAACTTTAATTACTACTTGGATTATAAAAGGAATCTACATGTTTGTTCTTGTCTGGACATTACTCTAAGTTGAAGCAGTAATCTTTTTTTCTGTTGCATTGAACCATTCTTCTTTTCTTAGAGTTCTTCAACATGCTCCTTTTGAACCTATGCAGTCTTTGGATATTAAGTGTTTATCCTGGAAAGTTTTGTTTTTGGTTGCTATTTCTTCTGCTTGAAGAGTATTGGAGCTTTCAGCTTTGCAGTATGAATCTCTTTTCCTTATTTTTCATTTTGGTAATGTAGTTCTGCGTACTGCCTGTTTTTTTTTATAAGCTCTGTTCAATTTTAAACAGTTTTTTTATTTTTGCAGTGTTAGGTTTTATTGTAAGGCAGCTATGGTTTTCTTTGTTTTTTTTTGTTTTTTTTTAAACGGTTTTTATTGAAGTCATAAACAAATGTAACAATAATGACACATCCAAAAACAATGACAAATAAAGAAGAATACAGTGCTAATACACAGATATTGCCAAGTCAACAAACCAGATTATGCCAACCTAATAAGCAGTTATGAGTTTAAAGAGTGGTATTTGACAAAGATTATTAATGAAGTGAGGAAGCTATACTTGGCTGTAGATATAAAGAAGCAAAGAGGTTGACTAGGCAGTAGAGGTAAATAGAAGGGGCATATGAATCCAGTTCATCAAAGGCATTAGCAAGGTATTTGGACTATCTAGATTGAGACTTCAGTTTTATATTTTAAGCTAAAAGGGGGAGTAGCTACAGCGTTGGTCACATGTGGACCAAATGTGATCATGAATGTTATATCTGATGTAGCTACTCAGAGTCAATGAATAAACATATAATGTATGGTATACTGAAATAATATATATAGGGAAAGATCACCACATTGCCAAAGGAATCATTTATAAGGTTATATATTCCAGTAATGGTGGGACCAGTGTGAGTTAGTTTATATTTGGCCACTTTTGGACCAAGTTAGCGAGGAAAGGGGTAAAGGAGTGCAGCGGGCAAGAGCCGTTCGAGGTGGAGTGGGGGAGGGAGTGGAGGGCGGAGGATAACAAAATAATTAGTAAAGGTCATATTATATAGTTACAGTATATTGGGTTTAAAAGGAAGGACATGTTGTTTATAAAAAGGGAGGGGTAAGGGTTAAGTAGGAAGCAACTGAATCTTGATCCAACCCTTAATGGGGGTAAAATCGCTTTCTATAAAATGAATAATAATTGCGCTCTACAATATTATGTGGAAAGGGGGACAGTAGAATATTTGGAGCATAGGGAACCTCTGGGTGATCCCCTGTCCTAGGGAGGTGCCACCTATGGGCGATGCGGGAGAAAGGAGTGGGGGTATGACCCGCAGGCCGTAAGTACCGGCGGGAAAGGGAGGAGAGGGGCTCTTAGGGACATTACATTATATAGCACTACGGAGCGCCCATTAATCAGGTGGGGTAAATAAAACTAACCTCGCCAGATAATAATATGGCCAGCAGAGAATATTGGCATAAGAAATACAGAGCACATATCCATTCGGCTTTTAACAGGTATACTAGCTTTAAACCATTCCAAAATGTAAGAATATATGGCAGACCAAAAAACATCACATATCTGCCTGGAGTTCAGTATAGGGCTTATATCTTGTGAAGGTGCATATAAAGATATGTCAGTAGAGAAATCTATAAATATGTGATATTCTGCCTCCTGGAAGAGCTATAGTCCACCCAGCCACTTACAACACAGATGTAAAGATGTGATGGCTCAAAAACTTATGGGCATTTTAAACTTTGTATAGTAATCTGGCATTGTGTGAAAAAGGAAGATGAGAGAGACAAACAATCATCTGCCAACATAAGCAACATTATTGGAGCATTATGATCTAAAGTGAGGAGGATGCTAAGGTCTCATTAGGAGAAATAGTATGCACAAATATAACAATTCAATGAGAAAAAATACCCATCACATTAAGAATAGATTGAATGCATACAATAGGCTAGAAACTTTAGTACATGAGGTTAGCGCAAAATATGTGTCCGTTAAAATGTTGAGAAGGAGCGATCAGTACTGAGTCGTTTCTCCACAAGTGTAAGCACATGCCTACACATTCTATAATAGACACTAACGCTAAATATGGTAATGTCAATAACCTATATTGTATTAGTTCAGTTGTAGAAGATATTAAATATCATCTAGCTCACAGGGAGTAATGAAGCTAGTAGAACATGTTCCCCATTGAATATAAAGCTTATCTAAACTGAGACCTATGGGGTGAAATTAACTTATAAAAAAAAAAAAAAATGAAACTATCAAACCAAACTCTGATTACCCCTTGACTAAAAGAGTACCGCTGACATTCAAGACATGCATGGACCAAGTTATAGGATTGACATGGGAGTATAAACCACACAGCCCTTAAATATTAGTCAACTACAATAAACTCGGGTATAGAGGAAGAAGGAAAACATTATCAGACAGCACTGTCAACATCTATATGCTGGGTAAAGAGTTAATGTCTCTAATCTGGAGCTCTATATAAATATGGATTGTCACTGGAGACAGTAACCTGTAAGTACAGCAGAGCATGGTAAACTGGCAGTTCGCTGATGAATAGCAATAAGTCATACTTGTGGGATCTCCAACTGTAAAAAGGACGTAAGAGTAGTAATCTTTGCAAAAATAAATGTCTGTTGATATCTCTAGACTACTCCTCCAGCACAGAGTCCATTTAAATGCACACCCAGAAAACGTATAAAAGGAAAAAGCTGCAAGTCTTTTCTGAATATAAGGGGAAATAAAGTAAATCATATAACCTGTAAGTAAAGATGACGCTGGTCAAACTGCACTCCGTTTAAACTAAGTTCAGGAGAGTTCTGGTGGGAGCAACAGGATCCTTTCTGGTGGGCACGAGAAGCAGCTTAAATTTAGCCAATACCTCTTCTGAAGCAACAAAGGACAGCATGAGTCGTGAATCGCTGCCAGATCTTGTGAGGGCATCTTCTTCTGAGGGCCACCGCTAAAAGCTCTAACCTGTGAAACTTTGTGGGAGCGTTGGTAGTAGGGCTATCCGAAAATGTGCTGAACTCCAGCCAAGATCTCTGGTTAGTAGCATGGGCAGTCTTCGTTAGGTCTAGCAATGGCATAGCATCTGAAAACCTGACTGGGAACAAGGAAATTATGCTGTCAGATAGATTAATCATGCGACAGTTAGATTGAAGCTTCGGGTCTGGGAGTGCCTGAGGGCTTGTATATTCTGGGAATCCAGTTTCGCGCTGTCGGGTCCCGTCAGGAATGTGAACCCCATGATTCATTCCCATGTCAGGCAGAGTGATTGCTGTCTTGGAGGTCCACTCAGGGACAAGTAGCGTCTCAGCCGATGGTACTAGTTGGTCTGCTAGATCGTGAGTAGCTGGCTTCAAGATCGCTGTGAGATCTTTGAAGTTCTCCTCCATCCGCCATATTAAATTTACTAGCAGGGACTGTACCGTGGTGCAGAAGTTCTCCTCTGTAGTTATAGTTGTCATTTCTGTTGATACATGCGGCTCCATGGGAGAAGTTACTAAGAAGATAGTCCAGACTCCAAGCTATAACTTAAGTTTTTAGAAATTGTAGCAGAACTCTGTGACCTTGTGGCGGCTTCAAAATATGTAATTCAAAGTAAAGTACCTCTCTTTTACTGCTAAGCCGAATGCATTACTCAGTTTCTAACGTGAGCTTGCAGGAGACTTTGTTAGGCCTTTTGGGTGGTAAAAAAGTTAATCAATAGTCCCCCAATAATAGGATTAAGAGCCGGAGCTCTTACTGTATGCGACCTGTCAGCTTGGTAGTTGGCTCCGCCCCCGGCAGCTTAGGTTTTATTTCACAGGTAAGTTTGTATTTATTTTAACTAGGTAATTAGTAAATAGTTAATAACTATTTACTAACTAGTCTACCAAGTTAAAATAAATACAAACTTACCTGTGAAATAAAAATAAAACCTAAGCTAGCTACAATTTAACTATTAGTTAAATTGTAGGCAGCTTAGGTTTTATTTCACATGTAAGTTTGTATTTATTTTAACTTGGTAGTTAGTAAATAGTTAATAACTATTTACTAACTAGCCTACCTAGTTAAAATAAATACAAACTTACCTGTGAAATAAAAATAAAACATAAGCTAGTTACAATATAACTATTAGTTATATTGTAGCTAGCTTAGGTTTTATTTCACAGATAAGTTTGTATTTAGTTTTAAATAGGTATTATTTAGTCAATAATTGTAACTTTAATTTAGCTCTATTTTAATTATGTTAAAGTTAGGGGGTGTTAGGTTTAGGGTTAGGGTTACGGTTAGGTTTAGGGTTAGATTTAGGGGTTAATAGTTTAATTTAGGTTGTTGCGATGTGGGGGCTGGCGGTTTAGGGGTTAATAGGTTTATTTAGTGGTAGTGATGTGAGAGGCCAGAGGTTTATGGGTTTATAACTTTATTTAGTTGCGGCGATGTCGGGGAGTGGCGGAATAGGGGTTAATATCTTTATTATAGTGTGGGCGATGTTGGGTGCAGAGGAATTAGGGGTTAATAACTTTAGTATAGTGTCGGCAATATCGGGAGCGGCAGATTAGGGGTTAAAAGGTTTATTTTGGTTGTGGCGATATCGGGAGCGTCAGATTAGGGGTGTTTAGACGTGGGGTTTATGTTAGGGTGTTAGGTTTAAACATAACATTTTTTTCCCCATAGACATTAATGAGGCTGTGTTAAGGAACTTTTTTTTATTCCGCGATCGTAGGTGTTTTTTTCTAACACTCTCTCCCCATTGATGTCTATGGGGAAAGCGTGCACAAGCACATCAAAGCAGCGCTTGTATTTTGTGTGTTACGGAGCTCAACGCAACCATATCGCACGCACAAGCTGGCTTTCTAAAACCAGTAATGGCAGCGCTATGGAGGGTGAAATAACACAACTTTTGTTGCGTTCATTAAATACCCTCTATAGCGCAAGACTTGTAATCTAGGTGTTTGTTATTTAATGTTATTGTTTAGGATTGGTGGTTTAAAAACAATCAACAACATCTGCCTCACACTTTATGGACTAAACCAACTCTATAACTATGCTTTGTAATACTACAAGACCACTTCTGAAACATAGGATTTGACGGTAGATAAGAACCAAAAAGGACCATCAAGTCTACCCATATTACATGTTACTTTTTACTTAGGATATGAATGTCCCAGGCATTTTTGAATTCCTTTACAATCTTTGTGTTTACTACCTCAGATGGAAGTTTATTCCATAATGGATGCACGTGATCTCTGATCCGTCAGACGTCACTGTCTCAAAAACCGTCATGAGTCTGTAATAAATATCCCAACATGGGCTCGGGAATACTTTGGTAAATCTTTGTCAGTCAACAACATTCGCCGCTGCATCCACAGATGCAAGTTAAGGCTTTACTATGCAAAGCAGAAGCCATACATCAACACTGTCCAGAAGCACCACCAACTTCTCTGGGCTCGGTCTAATCTGAGATGGACAGTAGCACAGTGGAATTGTGTTTTGTGGTCCGACAAGTCAACATTTCAAATAATTTTTGGAAAAAACAGCCATTGGGGGATATTTATCAAAGCGTCAACTGATAATATGCTGGAATCCCCATCGTATTTGATGCGAGATTGATCCGCCGTAGTTAACAAAGCATCAAGATTGTCAAATGTTGAAATGTGTGACAAAATATACGCTCCCGTGATCTCAATCCGATGCAAATCGATGCTTGCGTCATTACAGATGTTTGGAATTCACATTCGACTATATTTGACCCTTTTCCCAATTTATCAAACATTTAACAGGTACGCTCGCGTACATTCTGACGCAGCGTACCTAGTTTTCAAACCACCACCCTTGAGGCCGTGGATGCCATAGAAATCAATGGGAGTCTGAAATCACAGAAAGCTTATGTTCAATGCTGCAAGAGAATAAACCATATTAAATAATAAAAGTAAATTAGAAACTTTATTAAAATTGTATACCCTTTTAAAATTAAACAATATTATTGCTCCACATTTGGTGCACTAGTACATGGTTCTTCAAACCACGGGTCGCGACCCATTACTGGGTCGCAACACCGCGTTTACTGGGTCGCCAGAGTGAATATGTTAAGCAGTGCACTGTTAAAAATAGAAACTACAACTTAGTATAGTCAAGTTATCTTATTTTAGCTTTAGAGGTAATGCCTTATATTCCTTCCTCTGCTTTGTTTTACATTTAACCACATGGCTGTCTGTCTCAGAAGACCACCAAACTATTATACAAACAAAATATCTGTTATGATATAAAAACAAAAACTATGGCCACAAAATCTAACATTTACAAAACAATATATATATATATATATATATATATATATATATATACTATATATACATACACACATATATATATAGTTCATCATGTCAAACTAATCTAATTAGATTCTGCGAGGAAGTAAGTAAAAATATAGATAAAGGGGAATCAGTTGATGTGATATACTTAGATTTTGCAAAGGCATTTGATACAGTGCCACATACATGAGAGATTAATGCACAAAATTAAGGGACTGGGAATAGCTGAAAATGTTAGCACATGGATAAACAACTGAAGATAGGGAGCAACGAGTAGTAGTAAATGGATCATACTCAGATTGGACAAAGGTAATCAGTGGAGTCCCCCAGGGATCAGTACTGGGTCCCGTTCTTTTTAATATTTTTATAAATGACTTGGAGCAAGGATTAAATAGCAACATCTCTATTTTTGCAGATGATACTAAGTTAAGTAAGGTCATTAGGTCAGAGCAGGATGAACTTTCATTACAAAGGGATCTGCCAAAATTAGAAGTATGGGCAAGTAAATGGAAAATTAGATTTAATACGGAAAAATGCAAGGTTCTACATTTTGGAAGTAAATGGAGTGCAGTTCTGGGGACCGATTGCAAAAAAAGATATTGCAGAACTAGAAAAAGTTCAGAGAAGGGCCACAAAGCTAATAAGGGGATTGGAGAAATTAACCTATGAGGAGAGGCTAGCCAAACTGGGTCTGTTTTCTTTAGAAAAAAGGCGCTTGAGAGGTGACATGATTACTTCATATAAATATATTCAAGGCCCATATTCAGAGATGGCAGAAGCTCTGTTTATTCCTAGAAAATTGTTTCTGACAAGAGGTCACAATTTAAGGTTGGAGGAAAGGAGATTTAATCTCCTGCAACGGAAACGTTTTTTCACTGTAAGAGCAATAAAATTGTGGAGGTAGTGAATGCCAATACCCTAGATACATTTAAAAATAGTCTGGATACATTTCTGTATATAAACAAAAAAAACAAAATTCACCTATTGTATTCTCTAGATTCCCTATAATCCAGGAGTACAATAAAAAAGTTAAAGAAAAAAGATGTTAGTGAATTGACGCAATGTAACTAAATAAATATAAGTATTGATATATATAAATTAATAATATTAATAACAGATAAGATCCAAATATGTGAATCACAATAAAATCAATATAGTATCTATATAAAATTAATAAAACCTTAGTATAGAACCCATAAGAATAATGTCAATATATGAATCTAAAAAACGAAAAATAAAGCTTTAAACTCGTAATATAAAACAATATCAATAATAAAGAAATTAGACAATTCCAGTCAAAGTCTTAATTGTAAAGTCCAAATCAGAAGATGATTACTCCTAGATGGTAGATATAACAGACGTTGTCATGCAGCAATGATTAAGAAGCCAGACAGTTGATGCAAAAAAATATTTAATATAGATAAAGATGTAAGGAGATCAAAGTCCTGGTCCCTTATGGGCATCTACTTACACTCTATTACCTCAAGCTGTATGAGGTAAGGGCTGTGCAGTGCAGGAAGGGTCTTGTCATAGACACCAGGGGTATCCTTGTCTCCACGTTATGTATTGGTTGTATCCAACGTTGTCCAAGGAAGCAGTCGTATGTCACATGAAAGACAAATTGAGAACAGGATAGTGCAACACAGTTTTATTGTTTAAAAGACAAACAACAGTAAGCACCATATGTTAATGCACTCACATTTATCAACCTCAATATATATATATATATATATATATGAGGTAATTCAAAGCACTTCCAGAGATTGTACATATGTAAACGTCTTTCAGGCTTAGTGCTGTGGACAATAAAAAAAGCAGTAGTAATGGCGTTGTCATCAAAGAAATCCTTACGCGTTTCTCCTCTGATGAAGAAGGTGTATAGTGCCTTTGAAACGCGTAAGGATTTATTTGACGATAACGCCATTGCTATTGCTTTTCCCATTGTCCTTATGTTGCACTAAGCCTGAAAGATGTTTACATATGTACAATCTCTGGAAGTGCTTTTAATTACCTCATATATATTGAAGTTGATAAATGTGAGCGCATTAACATATGGTGCTTACTGTTTGTCTTTTAAGCAATAAAATTGTGTTGCACTATCCTGTTCTCAATTTGTCTTTCATGTAACATACGACTGCTTCCTTGGACAACGTTGGATACAACCAATACATAACGTGGAGACAAGGTAACCCTTGGTGTCTATGACAAGACCCTTCCTACACTGCGTGGCCCTTACCTCATACAGATTGAGGTAATATAGTGTAAGTAGATGCCCATAAGGGACCAGGACTTTGATCTCCTTACATCTATATCTATATTATATATTTTTGCATGAACTGTCTGGCTTCTTAATCATTGCTGCATGACAACGTCTGTTATATCTACCATCTAGGAGTCATCATCTTCTGATTTGGACTTTACAATTAAGACTTTGACTGGAATTGTCTAATTTCTTTATTATTGATATTGTTTTATATTACTAGTTTGAAGCTTTATTTTTAGTTTTTTAGATTCATATATTGACATTATTCTTATGGGTACTAAGGTTTTATTAATTTTATATAGAAACTATATTGATTTTATTGTGATTCACATATTTGGATCTTATCTGTAATGATGTTGCAAATTGTTCGCCGGCCAATAGTTCCCGGCGAACATAGCATGTTCGCGTTTGCAGCGGCGGGCGAACATATGCGATGATCGATCCGCCCCCTATTTGTCATCATTGAGTAATACCTTGACCCTGTACCTCACAGTCAGCAGGCACATTCCAGCCAATCGGCAGCAGACCCTCCCTCCCAGACCCTCCTACCTCCTGGACAGCATCCATTTTAGATTCATTCGGAAGCTGCATTGTTAGTGAGAGCAGGGACAGTGTAGCTGCTGCTGATTCAGTAGGGAAATCTATAGCTAGGCTAGTGTATTCAGTGTCCACTACAGTCCTGAAGGATTCTGCTGTAAGAACAGCACCCCAAAAAGCCCTTTTTAGGGCTGCTTTTTTTTCCCTGTGTAATCTAATTGCAGTTGCCTGCCTGCCAGCGTGTGTGTCAGGCTCACAGCGTATACTGTGCCCACTTGCCCAGTGCGACCACTCATATCTGGTGTAACAGTAGTGTCGATTTAAAAAAAACAACACTTTTTTGACTGTGTTAAATAATAGCAGTCAGTTTCCTTCACACGTGTGCGTTTCAGTGCCTGCCTGCCAGGGCACAGTGTCACCCCAGTGCCACCACTCATATCTGGTGTAACAGTAGTGTAGATTTAAAAAACAAACACTTTTTTGACTGTGTTAAATAATAGCAGTCCGTTTCCTTCACACGTGTGCGTTTCAGTGCCTGCCTGCCAGGGCACAGTGTCACCCCAGTGCAACTCATAACTAGTGTAAAAGTAGTGTAGATTTAAAAAAAAAAAAAAAACACTTTTTTGACTGTGTTAAATAATAGCAGTCAGTTTCCTTCACACGTGTGCGTTTCAGTGCCTGCCTGCCAGGGCACAGTGTCACCCCAGTGCAACTCATAACTAGTGTAAAAGTAGTGTAGATTTAAAAAAAAAAAACACTTTTTTGACTGTGTTAAATAATAGCAGTCAGTTTCCTTCACACGTGTGCGTTTAAGTGCCTGCCTGCGAGGGCACAGTGTCACCCCAGTGCAACTCATATCTGGTGTAACCGTAGTGTAAATTTAAAAAAAACAACACTTTTTTGACTGTGCTAAATAATAGCAGTAAATTTCCTTCACACGTGTGCGTTTAAGTGCCTGCCTGCCAGGGCACAGTGTCACCCCAGTGCAACTCATATCTGGTGTAACAGTAGTGTAGATTTAAAAAAAAACACTTTTTTGACTGTGTTAAATAATAGCAGTCAGTTTCCTTCACACGTGTGCGTTTCAGTGCCTGCCTGCCAGGGCACAGTGTCACCCCAGTGCAACTCATATCTGGTGTAACAGTAGTGTAGATTTAAAAAAAAAAAACCACTTTTTTGACTGTGTTAAATAATAGCAGTCAGTTTCCTTCACATGTGTGCGTTTCAGTGCCTGCCTGCCAGGGCACAGTGTCACCCGAGTGCCACCACTCATATCTGGTGTAACAGTAGTGTAGATTTAAAAAAAAAAAACTTTTTTGACTGTGTTAAATAATAGCAGTCAGTTTCCTTCACACGTGTGCGCTTCAGTGCCTGCCTGCCAGGGCACAGTGTCACCCCAGTGCCACCACTCATATCTGGTGTAACAGTAGTGTACATTTAAAAAAAAAAAAACTTTTTTAACTGTGTTAAATAATAGCAGTCAGTTTCCTTCACACGTGTGCGTTTCAGTGCCTGCCTGCCTGCCAGGGCACAGTGTCACCCCAGTGCAACTCATATCTGGTGTAACAGTAGTGAAGATTTAAAAAAAAAAAAACTTTTTTGACTGTGTTAAATAATAGCAGTCAGTTTCCTTCACACGTGTGCATTTCAGTGCCTGCCTACCAGGGCACAGTGTCACCCCAGTGCCACCACTCATATCTGGTGTAACAGTAGTGTAGATTTAAAAAAACAAAAACACTTTTTTGACTGTGTTAAATAATAGCAGTCAGTTTCCTTCACGCGTGTGAGTTTCAGTGCCTGCCTGCCAGGGCACAGTGTCACCCCAGTGCAACTCATATCTGGTGTAACAGTAGTGTAGATTTAAAAAAAACAACACTTTTTTGACTGTGTTAAATAATAGCAGTCAGTTTCCTTCACACGATTTTATTGTGATTCACATATTTGGATCTTATCTGTAATGATGTCGCGAATTGTTCGCCGGCGAATAGTTCCCGGCGAACATAGCATGTTCGCGTTCGCCGCGGCAGGCGAACATATGCGATGATCGATCCGCCCCCTATTTGTCATCATTGAGTAATACCTTGACCCTGTACCTCACAGTCAGCAGGCACATTCCAACCAATCAGCAGCAGACCCTCCCTCTCAGACCCTCCTACCTCCTGGACAGCATCCATTTTAGATTCATTCGGAAGCTGCATTGTTAGTGAGAGAAGGGACAGTGTAGCTGCTGCTGATTTAGTAGGGAAAGCTAAAGCTAGGCTAGTGTATTCAGTGTCCACTACAGTCCTGAAGGACTCTGCTGTAAGGACAGCACCCCAAAAAGCCCTTTTTAGGGATGCTTTTTTTTTTTTCCCTGTGTAATCTAATTGCAGTTGCCTGCCTGCCAGCGTGTGTGTCAGGCTCACAGCGTATACTGTGCCCACTTGCCCAGTGCCACCACTCATATCTGGTGTAACAGTAGTGTCGATTTAAAAAAAAACAACACTTTTTTGACTGTGTTAAATAATAGCAGTCAGTTTCCTTCACACGTGTGCGTTTCAGTGCCTGCCTGCCAGGGCACAGTGTCACCCCAGTGCAACTCATATCTGGTGTAACAGTAGTGTAGATTTAAAAAAAACAACACTTTTTTGACTGTGTTAAATAATAGCAGTCAGTTTCCTTCACACGTGTGCGTTTCAGTGCCTGCCTGCCAGGGTACAGTGTCACCCCAGTGCCACCACTCATATCTGGTGTAACAGTAGTGTAGATTTAAAAAAAAAAAACCTTTTTTAACTGTGTTAAATAATAGCAGTCAGTTTCCTTCACACGTGTGCGTTTCAGTGCCTGCCTGCGAGGGCACAGTGTCACCCCAGTGCAACTCATATCTGGTGTAACAGTACTGTAGATTTAAAAAAACAACAGTTTTTTGACTATGTTAAATAATAGCAGTCAGTTTCCTTCACACGTGTGCATTTCAGTGCCTGCCTGCCAGGGCACAGTGTCACCCCAGTGCCACCACTCATATCTGGTGTAACAGTAGTGTAGATTTAAAAAAAAAAAAAACACTTTTTTGACTGTGTTAAATAATAGCAGTCAGTTTCCTTCACACGTGTGCGTTTCAGTGTCTGCCTGCCAGCGCACAGTGTCACCCCAGTGCAACTCATATCTGGTGTAACAGTAGTGTAGATTTAAAAAAAAAAACACTTTTTTGACTGTGTTAAATAATAGCAGTCAGTTTCCTTCACACGTGTGTGTTTCAGTGCCTGCCTGCCAGGGCACAGTGTCACCCCAGTGCCACCACTCATATCTGGTGTAACAGTAGTGTAGATTTAAAAAAAAAAAAAAACTTTTTTAACTGTGTTAAATAATAGCAGTCAGTTTCCTTCACATGTGTGCGTTTCAGTGCCTGCCTGCCTGCCTGCCTGCCAGGGCAGTGTCACCCCAGTGCAACTCATATCTGGTGTAACAGTAGTGTAGATTTAAAAAAAACAACAGTTTTTTGACTGTGTTAAATAATAGCAGTCAGTTTCCTTCACACGTGTGCATTTCAGTGCCTGCCTGCCAGGGCACAGTGTCACCCCAGTGCCACCACTCATATCTGGTGTAACAGTAGTGTAGATTTAAAAAAAAAAAAAAACACTTTTTTGACTGTGTTAAATAATAGCAGTCAGTTTCCTTCACACGTGTGCGTTTCAGTGCCTGCCTGCCAGGGTACAGTGTCACCCCAGTGCCACCACTCATATCTGGTGTAACAGTAGTGTAGATTTAAAAAAACAACACTTTCTTGACTGTGTTAAATAATAGCAGTCAGTTTCCTTCACACGTGTGCGTTTCAGTGCCTGCCAGGGCACAGTGTCACCCCAGTGCAACTCATATCTGGTGTAACAGTAGTGTACATTTAAAAAAAAAAAAAACTTTTTTAACTGTGTTAAATAATAGCAGTCAGTTTACTTCACACGTGTGCGTTTCAGTGCCTGCCTGCCTGCCTGCCTGCCAGGGCACAGTGTCACCCCAGTGCCACCACTCATATCTCGTGTAACAGTAGTGTAGATTTAAAAAAAATAAAAAAAACACTTTTTTGACTGTGTTAAATAATAGCAGTCAGTTTCCTTCACACGTGTGCGTTTCAGTGCCTGCCTGCCAGGGCACAGTGTCACCCCAGTGCAACTCATATCTGGTGTAACAGTAGTGTAGATTTAAAAAAAACAACAGTTTTTTGACTGTGTTAAATAATAGCAGTCAGTTTCCTTCACAAGTGTGCATTTCAGTGCCTGCCTGCCAGGGCACAGTGTCACCCCAGTGCCACCACTCATATCTGGTGTAACAGTAGTGTAGATTTAAAAAAAACAAACACTTTTTTGATTGTGTTAAATAAAAGCAGTCAGTTTCCTTCACACGTGTGCGTTTCAGTGCCTGCCTGCCAGGGCACAGTGTCACCCCAGTGCAACTCATATCTGGTGTAACAGTAGTGTAGATTTAAAAAAAAAAACACTTTTTTGACTGTGTTAAATAATAGCAGTCAGTTTTCTTCACACGTGTGCGTTTCGGTGCCTGCCTGCCAGGGCACAGTGTCACCCCAGTGCCACCACTCATATCTGGTGTAACAGTAGTGTAGATTTAAAAAAAACAACACTTTTTTTACTGTGTTAAATAATAGCGGTCAGTTTCCTCACACGTGTGCGTTTCAGTGCCTGCCTGCCAGGGCACAGTGTCACCCCAGTGCCACCACTCATATCTGGTGTAACAGTAGTGTAGATTTAATAAAAACAACACTTTTTTGACTGTGTTAAATAATAGCAGTCAGTTTCCTTCACACGTGTGCGTTTCAGTGCCTGCCTGCCAGGGCACAGTGTCACCCCAGTGTCACCCCAGTGCCACCACTCATATCTGGTGTAACAGTAGTGTAGATTTTAAAAAAACAACACTTTTTTGACTGTGTTAAATAATAGCGGTCAGTTTCCTTCACACGTGTGCGTTTCAGTGCCTGCCTGCCAGGGCACAGTGTCACCCCAGTGCCACCACTCATATCTGGTGTAACAGTAGTGTAGATTTAATAAAAACAACACTTTTTTGACTGTGTTAAATAATAGCAGTCAGTTTCCTTCACACGTGTGCATTTCAGTGCCTGCCTGCCAGGGCACAGTGTCACCCCAGTGCAACTCATATCTGGTGTAACAGTAGTGTAGATTTAAAAAAACAACACTTTCTTGACTGTGTTAAATAATAGCAGTCAGTTTCCTTCACACGTGTGCGTTTCAGTGCCTGCCAGGGCACAGTGTCACCCCAGTGCAACTCATATCTGGTGTAACAGTAGTGTACATTTTAAAAAAAAACCCACTTTTTTGACTGTGTTAAATAATAGCAGTCAGTTTCCTTCACATGTGTGCGTTTCAGTGCCTGCCAGGGCACAGTGTCACACCAGTGCAACTCACATCTGATGTAACAGTAGTGTACATTAAAAAAAAATACAATTTTGACTGTAATAGATTGAATAGCAGTTCGTTGTCTGCAAGCGTGTGTGTCAGACCTACAACGTCTACTCTGCCAACTTCTGCCAGTGCACAGTGCCACTCATATCTGTTGTCACAGTAGCTTGCACGCATAGTACCACTAATCGAAAAAAAAATGACAGGCAGAGGCAGGCCACCCCTCAGGGACTGTCGTGTTCATGGTGCTGTGATTCCCTTTGGCCCTAGAATAATGCCCAGTGTTCAGAGGCCACGTACCCCAAACTCGAACATTTCTGAGGACATAGTTGACTGACTAACACAGTACACCCAATTTTCTACAGCATTTCTGAGGACATAGTTGACTGACTAACACAGTACACCCAATTTTCTACAGCTTCCGCTCGGAACCTTGACGCACCATCCTTCTCCAGATTAGCTTCGGGCACCTCTCAAGTTACCACTCGCCCGCCTGCCGCCACCACCAACACTAGCACCACAGCCGCTTCACTTGATCTGTCAGAGGAGTTATTTACACATCAGTTGGAAGAAATGAGTGATAGTGATGCACAACCATTATTGCCAGAAGATGTAGATAACAGGGATATATCTCAGTCAGGCAGCATTACACACATGGACGTACGGTGTGATGATGATGATGTTGTACCCGCTGCTGCTTCCTTTGTTGAGTTGTCAGATACAAGTGAAGCGGTTGATGATGACAATGCGTCCGTGGATGTCACGTGGGTGCCAACTAGAAGAGAAGAAGAAGAGGGGGAAAGTTCAGATGGGGAGACAGAGAGGAGAAGGAGACAAGTTGGAAGGAGGGGGAGGTCGTCGCAAGGAGCTAGTGGCACAGTCAGACAGCATGCATTGGCACCCGGGGTCAGCCAGACAGCATGCCAATCAACGCATGCTGTTGCCACCACCAGAATGCCGTCATTGCAGAGCTCAGCAGTGTGGCATTTTTTTGTGTGTCTGCCTCTGACAACAGCGATGCCATTTGCAACCTGTGCCAAAAGAAACTGAGTCGTGGGAAGTCCAACACCCACCTAGGTACAACTGCTTTGCGAAGGCAAATGATCGCACATCCCAAACGCCTATGTAATCAAAACATGAGTACAAGCAGCACACAAACTCAAAGCTGCCATCCTCCTCCTGGTCCAGCATCTTCAGCCACGTCAACCACTGCTGTCCTCCTTGCCCCCTCTCAACCATCCGCCACTCCGTGTCTCGCCTTGAGCAGTTCCTGCTCATCTGCCCACAGTCAGGTGTTTGAGCGTAAGAAGCCAATGTCACAAAGTCACCCCTTTGCCCGGCATCTGACAGCTGGCTTGACTGAACTCTTAGCCCGCCAGCTTTTACCATACAAGCTGTTGGAGTCTGAGGCGTTCAAAAAATTTGTAGCTATTGGGACACCGCAGTGGAAGGTACCCGGCCGAAATTTCTTTGCACAAAAGGCAATCCCCAACCTGTACTCGATTTTGCAAAAGGAAGTAGTGGCATGTCTGGCACACAGTGTTGGGGCAAGGGTCCATCTGACCACTGATACCTGGTCTGCAAAGCATGGTCAGGGCAGGTATATCACCTACACTGCGCATTGGGTAAACCTGCTGACGGCTGCCAAGCATGGAATGCGTGGCTCTGCAGAGGAGTTGGTGACACCACCACGACTTGCAGGCAGGCCTGCTGCCACCTCCTCTACTCCTCCTACTCCATCCTCTTCCATAACCTCCTCAGCTGAGTCCCCAGGTACTATTCTACATCCCGGATACATCAGTGTCACGCCGTCTTGGGGTTGACTTGCCTGAAAGCAGAGAGTCACACCGGACCAGCACTCCTGTCCACCCTGAACGCACAGGTGGATCAATGTCTGACTCCTCACCAACTGTAGATCGGCAAAGTGGTTAGTGACAACGGAAGCAATTTGGTGGCGGCATTGAATTTGGGCAAGTTGACACATGTGCCATGCATGGCACATGTGTGTAATCTGATCGTACAACGCTTTGTGCATAAGTACCCAGGCTTACAGGACGTCCTGAAGCAGGCCAGGAAGGTGTGTGGCCATTTCAGGCATTCCTACACGGCCATGGCGCACTTTTCAGATATCCAGCGGCGAAACAACATGCCAGTGAGGCGCTTGATTTGCGACAGCCCGACACATTGGAATTCAACACCCCTAATGTTCGACCACCTGATCCAACAAGAAAAAGCTGTTAACAAATATTTGTATGAACGGGGTGCTAGGACAGCCTCTGCGGAGCTTGGAATTTTTTTGCCACGTTACTGGACGCTCATGCGCAATGCCTGTAGGCTCATGCGTCCTTTTGAGGAGGTGACAAACCTAGTCAGTCGCACGAAGGCACCATCAGCGATATCATACCATTTGTTTTCTTCCTGGAGCGTGCCCTGCGAAGAGTGATGGATCAGGACGTAGATGAGCATGAAGAGGAAGAGAAAGGGTTGTGGTCACCATCACCACCAGAAACAGCCTTATCAGCATCGCTTGCTGGACCTGCGGCAACACTGGAAGAGGTTTGTGAGGAAGAGGAGTCAGAGGAGGAATGTGGCTTTGAGGAGGAGGAGGAAGACCAACCACAACAGGCATCCCAGGGTGCTCGTTGTCACCTATCTGGTACCCGTGGTGTTGTACGTGGCTGGGGGGGGGGAGATACCTTCAGTGAGATCACTGAGGACAAGGAACGGGACATGAGTAGCTCTGCATCCAACCTTGTGCAAATGGGGTCTTTCATGCTGTCGTGCCTGTTGAGGGACCCTCGTATAAAAAGGCTGAAGGAGAATGACCTGTACTGGGTGTCAACGCTACTAGACCCCCGGTATAAGCATAAAGTGCCTGAAATGTTACCGAAATACCGCAAGTCGGAAAGGATGCAGCAGTTCCAAAATAAATTAAAAAGTATTTTAACGCAGAGAGAGGAGTCTGAAGAAGAGGAGTCAGAGGAGGAAGATGGCTTTGAGGAGGTGGAAGACCAAACACAGCAGGAGTCCCAGGGGGCTTGTTGTCACCTTTCGGGGACCCTTGGTGTTGTACGTGGCTGGGTGGAGGAAGAGACCTTCAATGACATCAGTGAGGGCAAGGAACGGGACATGGCTAGCTTGGTATCCAAACTTGTGCAAATGGGGAGTTTACGGTTGTGCAAATGGACTGTTTGCGGTTGTTTGCGGTGCGTTATAAGGACAGTCTAGGCCAAAATAAACTTTAATGATTCAGATAGAGCATGTAATTTTAAACAATTTTCCAATTTACTTTTATCACCAATTTTGCTTTGTTCTCTTGGTATTCTTAGTTGAAAGCTTAACCTAGGAGGTTCATATGCTAATTTCTTAGACCTTGAAGCCCACCTCTTTCAGATTGCATTTTAACAGTTTTTCACCACTAGAGGGTGTAGTTCACGTATTTCATATAGATAACACTGTGCTTGTGCACGAGAAGTTATCTGGGAGCAGGCACTGATTGGCTAGACTGCAAGTCTGTCAAAACAACTGAAAAAAGGGGCAGTTTGCAGAGGCTTAGATACAAGATAATCACAGAGGTTAAAAGTATATTATTATAAATGTGTTAGTTATGAAAAACTGGGAAATGAGTAATAAAGGGATTATCTATCTTTTAAAACAATAAAAATTCTGGTGTAGACTGTCCCTTTAAATGGGGAGTTTGGTCTGTCACTGTGAAGCGGGCATAACCCTTACACTACCTGATCGATACAACATCATACTTGATGTTTTAAAGCACGTTATTCCAAACAATTTAGGAATGTTAGGTGATTTATGCCCTTTATGGCTTAAAACCAGACTCTGCATCAACTATGTAATTTTCCATGGGAGTTTTGCCATGGATCCCCCTCCGGCATGCCACAGTCCAGGTGTTAGTCCCCTTGAAACAACTTTTCCATCACTATTGTGGCCAGCAGAAAGAGTCCCTGTGGGTTTTAAAGTTCGCCTGCCTATTGAAGTCTATGGCGGTTCGCCCGGTTCGCTAGTTCGCGAACAGTTGTGGAAGTTCGCGTTCAACGTTCGCGAACCTAAATTTTTAGGTTCACGACATCACTACTTATCTGTTATTAATATTATTAATTTATATATATCAATACTTATTTTTATTTATTTAGTTACATTGCGCCATTCACTAACATACGGCTAGATTTAGAGTTTTGTCGGTAACGACCCGCGTAGCTAACGCTGGCTTTTTTCTGGCCGCACCTTTAAAATAACTCTGGTATTGAGAGTCCACAGAATGTCAGCGTTAGACTCCAAAAAAGGAGTGTAGAGCATATTTAACGCAACTGCAACTCTCGATACCAGAGTTGCTTACAGACACGGCCAGCCTCAAAAACGTGCTCGTGCACGATTCCCCCATAGGAAACAATGGGGCTGTTTGAGCTGAAAAAAAAACTAACACCTGCAAAAAAGCCGCGTTCAGCTCCTAACGCAGCCCCATTGTTTGCTATGGGGAAACACTTCCTACGTCTGCACCTAACACTCTAACATGTACCCCGAGTCTAAACACCCCTAACCTTACACTTATTAACCCCTAATCTGCCGCCCCTGCTATCGCTGACCCCTGCATATTATTTTTAACCCCTAATCTGCCGCTCCGTAAACCGCCGCTACTTACATTATCCCTATGTACCCTAATCTGCTGCCCCTAACAACGCCGACCCCTATATTATATTTATTAACCCCTAATCTGCCCCCCACAACGTCGCCTCCACCTGCCTACACTTATTAACCCCTAATCTGCCGAGCGGATCTCACCGCTACTATAATAAAGTTATTAACCCCTAATCCGCCTCACTCCCGCCTCAATAACCCTATAATAAATAGTATTAACCCCTAATCTGCCCTCCCTAACATCGCCGACACCTAACTTCAATTATTAACCCCTAATCTGCCGACTGGAGCTCACCGCTATTCTAATAAATGTATTAACCCCTAAAGCTAAGTCTAACCCTAACACTAACACCCCCCTAAGTTAAATATAATTTTAATCTAACGAAATTAATTAACTCTTATGAAATAAATTATTCCTATTTAAAGCTAAATACTTACCTGTAAAATAAATCCTAATATAGCTACAATATAAATTATAATTATATTATAGCTATTTTAGGATTAATATTTATTTTACAGGTAAATTTGTATTTATTTTAACCAGGTACAATAGCTATTAAATAGTTAAGAACTATTTAATAGCTAAAATAGTTAAAATAATTACAAATTTACCTGTAAAATAAATCCTAACCTAAGTTACAATTAAACCTAACACTAAACTATCAATAAATTAATTAAATAAAATACCTATAATTATTTACAATTAAACCTAACACTACACTATCAATAAATAAATTAAATACAATTCCTACAAATAAATACAATGAAATAAACTATCTAAAGTACAAAAAAAAAAAAGAACTAAGTTACAAAAAATAAAAAAATATTTACAAACATTAGAAATATATTACAACAATTTTAAACTAATTACACCTACTCTAAGCCCCCTAATAAAATAACAAAGCCCCCAAAATAAAAAAATGCCCTACCCTATTCTAAATTACTAAAGTTCAAAGCTCTTTTACCTTACCAGCCCTGAACAGGGCCCTTTGCGGGGCATGCCCCAAGAAGTTCAGCTCTTTTGCCTGTAAAAAAAAAACATACAATACCCCCCCCCAACATTACAACCCACCACCCACATACCCCTAATCTAACCCAAACCCCCCTTAAATAAACCTAACACTAAGCCCCTGAAGATCTCCCTACCTTGAGTCGTCTTCACCCAGCCGAGCCAAATTCTTCATCCAAGCGGAGCAAGAAGAGGTCTTCCATCCGATTGAAGTCTTCATCCAAGAGGCATCTTCTATCGTCATCCATCCGGAGAGGAGCGGCAGCATCCTGAAGACCTCCGACGCGGAACATCCATCCTGGCTGACGACTGAACGACGAATGACGGTTCCTTTAAATGACGTCATCCAAGATGGCGTCCCTCGAATTCCGATTGGCTGATAGGATTCTATCAGCCAATCGGAATTAAGGTAGGAATATTCTGATTGGCTGATAGAATCAGCCAATCAGAATCAAGTTCAATCCGATTGGCTGATTTTTTATTTTTTGTACTTTACATAGTTTATTTCATTGTATTTATTTGTAGGAAATGTATTTAATTTATTTATTGATAGTGTAGTGTTAGGTTTAATTGTAGATAATTATAGGTATTTTATTTAATTAATTTATTGATAGTGTAGTGTTAGGTTTAATTGTAACTTAGGTTAGGATTTATTTTACAGGTAAATTTGTTATTATTTTAACTATTTTAGCTATTAAATAGTTCTTAACTATTTAATAGCTATTGTACCTGGTTAAAATAAATACAAAGTTACCTGTAAAATAAATATTAATCCTAAAATAGCTATAATATAATTATAATTTATATTGTAGCTATATTAGGATTTATTTTACAGGTAAGTATTTAGCTTTAAATAGGAATAATTTATTTCATGAGTTAATTAATTTCGTTAGATTAAAATTATATTTAATTTAGGGGGGTGTTAGTGTTAGACTTAGCTTTAGGGGTTAATACATTTATTAGAATAGCGGTGAGCTCCAGTCGGCAGATTAGGGGTTAATAATAGAAGTTAGGTGTCGGCGATGTTAGGGAGGGCAGATTAGGGGTTAATACTATTTATTATAGGGTTATTGAGGCGGGAGTGAGGCGGATTTAGGGTTAATAACTTTATTATAGTAGCGGTGAGATCCGCTCGGCAGATTAGGGGTTAATAAGTGTAGGCAGGTGGAGGCGACGTTGAGGGGGGCAGATTAGGGGTTAATAAATATAATATAGGGGTCGGCGGTGTTAGGGGCAGCAGATTAGGGGTACATAGCTATAATGTAGGTGGCGGCGCTTTGCGGCCGGCAGATTAGGGGTTAATTATTGTAGGTAGCTGGCTGCGACATTGTGGGGGGCAGGTTAGGGGTTAATAAATATAATATAGGGGTCGGCGGTGTTAGGTGCAGCAGATTAGGGGTACATAAGTATAACGTAGGTGGCGGTCGGCAGATTAGGGGTTAAAAAAATTTAATTGAGTGGCGGCGATGTGGGGGGACCTCGGTTTAGGGGTACATAGGTAGTTTATGGGTGTTAGTGTACTTTAGAGTACAGTAGTTAAGAGCTTTATGAACCGGCGTTAGCCCAGAAAGCTCTTAACTACTGACTTTTTTCTGCGGCTGGAGTTTTGTCGTTAGATTTCTAACGCTCACTTCAGACACGACTCTAAATACCGGAGTTAGAAAAATCCCATTGAAAAGATAGGATACGCAATTGACGTAAGGGGATCTGCGGTATGGAAAAGTCGCGGCTGAAAAGTGAGTGTTAGACCCTTTTTTGACTGACTCCAAATACCGGAGGTAGCCTAAAACCAGCGTTAGGAGCCTCTAACGCTGGTTTTCACGGCTACCGCCAAACTCCAAATCTAGGCCATATTTGTATTTATATATATATATATATATTTATATATATATAGTTTTAGGTTTCATGTTGTATTTGTTTGATATTTGACAAAGGCACAGCAATGTGCCGAAATGTTATGTCTCTTTTTTAGCTTGATATAATAAATGAATTTTTTATCTAAAGACCACTGAGTGCCTGTGTCTTTGGACTGACTTGGATACACTTTTACAGTGCACCGTGGCATTTTTTCTTATATATAAGATTGTGCTGTCCTCCTTGGGATACGTATATATATATATATATTCTGTGGCAGCCAAGGGTTAAATAGAAAACAGAGCAGAAGGAAGACGTTAAGGCTTAACCTGTGTTTGTATGTATACAGCAGGAGAGTCTGCACAGCCTGAAGCATTATTTTTGTAAGTAAAATTATTTTTTTTCCATTTTAATTGAATGCTAATGATCAGAAGTATTTGTGTTATTCTTACATTGCAGCTATTTGATTAGTAGCTGGCATTTCCATATCCAATATTTGTAGCTTGTGCCAGTTATTGTACAAAGAAAAAACAATTGCAATTGCAATTGCAATAATAACAGTTGCAATAATGTTTGTTTAAATTAACAGAAGATGCAAGGTCCATTTTCAAACACACACACATATATGTGTGTGTTTATGTGATATATATATATATATATATATATATATATACTGTATATATATATATAATGCAATCCCACGTAGGGCTCCGCCCTCACTCTTTTTAACGCAGCTGCCCAGGGTGCATTTAATGTAAACAAAGTCCAGTTCAATAGAAAGCACTCACCGGGTCTTTGTAAATTATAAGATGAATTTATTAGTAACGTTTCGGGGGTGTCTGAGGACGGGGCTAACACCCCCGAAACTTTACTAATAAATTTAGCTTTAAATTTACAAACACCTGGAGAGTGCTTTCTATTGAACTGGACTATATATATATATATATATATATATATATATATATATATATATATATATATATATATATATATATATATATATATATAGTGGCAGAAAGGGCAGTCTCACTGATAGTAGTAATAACCAGAGTCTCCTTGAGTGTAAAATGTGTTCTTTGCAATACATAGGTCAAACGAACAGGGACCTGAGGTCAGAGAGCATATTAGGGACTCGAGAGAATTTGTAAAAACATCAGCGATAGCCAGGCGCTTTAATTTGACTCATATGACCAATGTATTTAATATGAAGATTCAGGTCATTGATAGGGTGATGCTTCCAGCCAGAGGTGGTGACAGACATAAATTATTGTTGAAATTGTTGTTTAAGAACTGATTTGTTTATAGTCAGCTGTATTGGGCAATCATGTATTTAATAACAATGTTGTTGTAATTTAAATTATACTGTATAAAGATATTATTTAATAACTTGATGTGTATGCATATCAATAATTGTGATGTAATTTGAATTGTACCATTTTAGGAGATTCTGCTATGAATTTGTATCTATAACGTAGGTAATATTTTCATATGTTTCAAAATTATTATTTTTATTTTTTGTTCTGTTTATTTGACTCTCCAAAGTTGTAA
Source organism: Bombina bombina (assembly GCF_027579735.1). Classification (NCBI taxonomy): domain Eukaryota; kingdom Metazoa; phylum Chordata; class Amphibia; order Anura; family Bombinatoridae; genus Bombina; species Bombina bombina. The sequence goes on from NC_069509.1 coordinate 100,925,460, forward strand.
AAGTGACTATGACTTATATATTTTATGTACGCTTGTACTTTTTGTTTTTAATTATTCATTTAGTGGGTGTTCTCTCCTTTTAAATAGGGAGTCTGCATCTAGCAAATGTATCCTATGATTAAGTGCTCATGAGAACACTTAACTAGTCAGGATGTTTGCCTGCCACGTACCTTTGTTTTAAATTTATTCCAATAAAGAGTTTGTTTTATTTTTTGGCCCCTTTGCTGCCTCTTGCTGTGCGGCTGTTACTCTTTTGAGTTCTTTTTGTCTTTTGCAATTTTGGCTTTTACGCCATTTTCAGCCTTCACCCCCAAGCTGGATCACAATGGATCAGTCTGACCTCCGCTCCACTGTTTCATCATAGCCTCATTTTGGATCTGCAGAGGCGAACGATTGTGTGTTTGTAATATCACAGTAACCAACCTAATACTTAAACAACCAAGAAATCCCACAAAAGTAAGTCACAGTGCTGGAGGAGTAACTCCCTGGATTTGTGTGAATGGATTTAATATTGTATTTCTTGGTGATATATTATATATATATATATATATATATATATATATATATATATGTATATATATATATATATATATATATACATACAACTCCAATGGGTAAGTCCAGCACCTTTCTTTGTTCTGCCAGCATATATTTCAGCATATTTATCATTTCTTGAGTAGTGCACGTACGCTTAGTGAGGTCTGCCAGCCTCACATATATAAATATAGTGAAAAAAACTGATAGCGTCAGCACTTTTTAGTAAAAGTATCCATTCTTTATTGAGGTAACAAACAAAATAAAAACAGCAACGTTTTGAGTCAACACAGACCCTTAGTCATGCTATGGATTATGGGAAATCACCTTCTTATATAGCACCTGTATGTTGATTGACTTTAATTACTAGAACACATCTTAGTTTCCATTTTGTTGAGGAAAATAGCTATATTTGCAAAGATTGATTCAGTACTAGCCACTATGGGTCTACCTGGTGGCTCTTTCAGATTTTTATGGATTTTATGGGTAGTGTAAAATACAGGTGTAATCGGATCTTTCTTTATTAAAAGTATAGCTAAATCCTTAGTAATAACTTTGTTAGCCTGGGCCTTATTTATTACTACAGCTATTTCTTTTTGGATGTCAGGTAGTGGGTCTTGATTTAACATTAGGTACACTCCACCATCTGATAGTTGGGCTAAACTTTCCTGTATGTAGTACTCTCTATCTAGCACTACTACAGCTCCGCCCTTGTCAGCATTCTTTATCTCAATTAAATTGTTATTAGACAGATCTTACAGGGCCTTACATTCTGCTGCAGTAATATTTGTGCTCATACCACATTTAGATGTTGTATGCAATTTATTGATGTTGGATTGAACAAACTTTATATATGTTTCTACCCCTGAGTTAGAAGTACTGGGTACAAACCTAGACTTATTTCTCAATGCTAAGGGTTGAGTATCAAATGTCCCTCTCACATCAAGTGTATTGTTTAATCTATTACACATACCAATCTCTGATGAATTACCAAAATATGCTTTCAATCGCAAATTTCTAAAAAAAACGATATAGGTCTTTTTCAAGGGTAAATTGATTTGCATATACTGTTGGACAAAATGATAACCCTTTATTTAAAACACTTAATTCATCTTTGGTCAGTTCATATTTGGAGATATTAATAACTAATGTCTCTGTAACATTTTCCTTCAAAACTGACATGTTGTGGTGACTAGTGTCAATAGGTAATGTAAAGTCTATAATACCTGGTGTTACAATTTGTACGTTACCATCATCATTACTTTCCATGGTTTGTTGTAGTGGGTGAGAAGTCCCATTTACTTCTTGCGGCCCCTTGGGAAACACCTGTTCCTTAACCTGTTGGATTGTCGGGGGTAAGTGCCTCCGGCCCTTGTGTTTCCATCCTCCCCTCCGGTATTGGCGTCTGTCCCCAGGTACAAAAAATCCTCCGATGAGGATGAGTCGCTATTCATTGCCATGATTTTCTCTGTGGTGTGCCTCGTTCCTCACCATGTGCCGCGTCCTCTTCCTGGTCGCCTCCTTCCGACGTCATAGACTTCTCCCTCATTGGTCCAGCGGTACACGTGATTTGCTTTGTAATCCTCGTCGTCCCGGCTGAATTTCTGCCTCTTGATGTCCTTTAACTCTTTCTGGTAATTGTCAAGGATTTTGTCAATCTCCTTCTTTGTTTTGGCCAAATCATCTGCATAAAAATGAGTGTTTAATGTGCTTTCACTTTCAGACACAGTTGCTTTTTGTGTCTCAATTTCTTCCTGCAGGCATTCAACCGTCCACACAATGATGTTGAATGAACATTTATTTAGAATGCATTCAAATCTCTTTTTGTATTTGTCATTGTTGGTCATAATTGTCGGTCTTAATTTTATTCTTAGACCCCTTGGAATTCGTCTCACCCAAAAGTATTCAGCCAGGGTGACACTATGCAGTTCATATGACAGCAGTTTTTTCCTTGCCTTTTCCCAGTCTCTAACGATATTGGTATTTGATGCACCTTTTAGGAAGTCCCTTGGACCCCTTGCCAGAGCTGTGATTCTTGAAGCATCTATGTCCGAATATGAGAAAACATCTATGTCTTCATCTGTTACCTCCATGTTGTCCTCAGGTGCACGTAACTTGCAGAAGGTAAGTATAGATACAACTCCAATGGGTAAGTCCAGCACCTTTCTTTGTTATTCCAGCATATATTTCAGCATATTTATCATTTCTTGAGTAGTGCACGTACGCTTAGTGAGGTCTGCCAGACTCACATATATAAATATAGTGAAACAAACTGATAGCATCAGCACTTTTTAGTAAAAGTATCCATTCTTTATTGAGGTAACAAAAAAAATAAAAACAGCAACGTTTCGAGTCAACACAGACCCTTAGTCATGCTATGGATTATGGGAAATCACCTTCTTATATAGCACCTGTATGTTAATTGACTTTAAGTACTAGAATACATTTTAGTTTCCATTTTGGATTTTTTTTACCCCCTAACAGGTCAGAATGTTCAACAGTAATCATGATTGATACAAAACCATACTTTTTTTTATGAAAGAGAAGGATCTACAGGAAGTAAGATTGAAGCAAATGGGTAAACAATTTATAGATAGAGGCTACCCTCAAACTATTATTACCACTAGTGAACAAATAGTTAAATCTAAAATCAGTGAGTCACAGAGTATCCAACAGGATCTAACAGATACTATACATTCCAACAAAAATCAGATTGACAGAAAACAACTTATTTTTTCCTCAGTATATAACCAATTTAGTAATGACATTTCAAAAATCATCAAAAAACATTGGTATATACTAAGCAAAACCAACCCACAAATTGAGGAATTTTGTAAGCCACCCATTAACTCCTATAAAAGGGTTAAAAATATTAGAGACCTTGTGGTGAAATCAGATGTGGGGACAAATAAAAAAGAAACTATAAATTATCTCACTACAGCTAATAGAGGATCATACCCCTGCCTTAACTGTGCACAGTGTAACTCTATGATTAAAGGGAAATACATAGCACAGATAAATAATAACAAAAAACGTGAAAACAAAGGCCTCTATACATGTAACACAGATCATGTGGTATACATCCTTAAATGTCCATGTGGTCGGGGCTATGTGGGTGAGACCATCAATCCCATCAAAGATAGGATAAGTGTCCATAAATCTTCCATCAGATGTAAGGATATGACACTCCCTGTATCATCCCATTTTTTAAATGCTGGACACTCTGACAGTCAGTTAAGATTCCAAATAATTGACCACATACCTAAGCAAAGGAGAGGGGGTAACAGAGAGTTACTTTTTAAAAAAAGGGAGGTATGGTGGATACAGCATCTAAAAACCCTCAGTCCGGATGGTCTAAACAAAGACTATGATCTTCACCTATTTTTATAATGTTGTTTTTAAGCTATTATATTTTTGTAATTTTGTAATTTTTTAAACTACTTTTGCAGATGTATAGTCTTGGGTTAAGTTCACAAGATATATAAGATAGTTAAATTGTATAGCAATCATAAAAAAGTATGGTTTTGTATCCTGATTACTGTTGAACATTCTGACCTGTTAGGGGGTAAAAAAAAATCCAAAATGGAAACTAAGATGTGTTCTAGCAATTAAAGTCAATTAACATACAGGTGCTATATAAGAAGGTTATTTCCCATAATCCATAGCATGACTAAGGGTCTGTGTTTAGTGATGTTGCGAACCGCCATTGACTTCAATAGGCAGGCGAACTTTAAAATCTACAAGGACTCTTTCTGGCCACAATAGTGATGGAAAAGTTGTTTCAAGGGGACTAACACCTGGACTGTGGCATGCTGGAGGGGGATCCATGGCAAAACTCCCATGGAAAATTACATAGTTGATGCAGAGTCTGCTTTTAACCCATAAAGGGCCTAAATCACCTAAAATTCCCAAATTGTTTGCAATAACATGCTTTAAAACATCATTTATGATGTTGTATCTATCAGGTAGTGTAAGTGTTACGGCTGCTTCACAGTGACAGAGCAAACTCCAAGTGTAACGCACCGCAAACAACCGCAAACTATCCATTTGCACAACCATGAGATAGATAGATTTGATAGATAGATAGATACATAGATTACATAGCTCAATCGATGCAATATACATATGATCGATACAAATTACATAGATCAATAGATGCAATATACATTTGATAGATACGAATTACATAGATCAATAGATGCAATATCCATTTGATAGATACAAATGTTATCGATCCAAAGATGCAATATACATTTGATAGATACGAATTACATCAACCAAAATATGTAATATACATTTTATAGATACGAATTACATTGATCAATAGATGCAATCTACATTTGATAGATATGTTTGATAGTTAGATCGCTTTGATAGATAAATACATAGAATTGAAAAATATATAATTTCCCTGACAGAGTATAACAATAAGACATGCGGTCTGTGACCCGTGGTGTGTTAAGTAGTACTATTCTTAGCAGTTTACTACAACCTGTTACTCCCCCTATCGCCTATATGGCATTTTTGGAACCGGGAGATGGAAGAAGATGATTGGTCTGTCCTCCTACTTCAAATTTGTCATAAACACAAGTGGCTGTCTCAAAACAGTCCGGACACAAGATAGATAGATAGATAGATAGATAGATAGATAGATAGATAGATAGGATAGATAGATATACATAGATTGATAGTTAGATAGAATCGATAGAAGAGAAATAGATAGATTTGTTAGATATATAATTACCATGACAAAGTATAATAAAATATTAACAATACTGTTAAAAAAATTATGATTGGTGTAACTAGTTGGCAAGTCAGCCTGGCACACAGGCTGGCAGGCAGGATGAAACTGCAATTCAATGGCACTAGGAGACTGAAGATTCACAGTCAAAAAAGTTATGATTTAAAAAAAAATTCAATACTGTTACAAAAAATATGATTGGTGGCACTAGTTGGCTAGTGGGCCTGGCACACATGCTGGCAGGCAGGAGGAAACTGCAATTCAATGGCACGAGCAAACTGATGATTCACAATCTAGCAATTTTTTATTTTAAATATTAACAATACTGTGAGAACAAATATGATTGGTGTAACTAGTTGGCAAGTGGGCCTGGCACACACGCTGGCAGGCAGGCAACTGCAATTAAATAACAATAGCAGAATGATGTAACAGTTTGTTTTTAAAAAGTTACAAAAATGTTACAACAGATAGGAGTAATGGCACTCAGAATAGAACTAGGCACAGTATGTGCTGGCAGCCTGACACACAGGCTGGCACTAGTGGTGGCAGGCTGGTCTGTGAACTAATAATAAATAACACTCGAAGAGTGATGTAATTTTTTTTTTACAAATTTTAATGTTATGTTACAACAGATAGGAGTCGTGGACTTGGCACTGAGGATGGAAGTAGGCACAGTATATGCTGGCAGCCTGACACACAGGCTGGCACTAATGGCAGCCTGGCTGGCCTGGCAACTAAAATTTAATAACACTAGAAGAGGACTGATGTTAAAAAACAATTTACATAAAATGTACACTAATGTTGTTACACCAGATATAAGTGGTGGGAAAAAAAAACAATTAATCTGTGTAACACTATATGATGTGGGCCAGAAACACACAGGCCTGATGGAAAAAGAAATTAAATTACACTAGCAGCAAGATGATTTAAAAAATTTTTTAACTTTAAAATAATGTAAAGCAGATATGAGTCGTGGCTGGTAGGTAGGGCAGCAATTTACCACAGTATGCTGTGTAAGTGAGAAACACACAGGCCTGATAGAAAATTAAAGTAGATTACACTAGCAACATAATTTAAAAGTTTTTCTTTTAAATTTAAAATAATGTTAAGCAGATATGAGTGGTGGCACTGGCTGGCTGCTACGTAGGGCAGCAACAATTAACAACAGTATGCTCTGTAAGTCAGATACACACAGGCCTGATAGAAAATAAAATTAGATTACACTAGTAAAATGATTTAAAGATTTTTTTTTTAATTTAAAGAAAAAGGTTAAGCACATATGAGTCGTGGCTGATAGCCTTGGAAGGGCAGCAATTAAAAACAGTAGGCTCTGTAAGTCAGATACACACAGGCCTGATAGAAAATAAAATTAGATTACACTAGCAAAATGATTTAATTTTTTTTTATTTTTTTTATTTAAAGAAAAAGGTTAAGCACATATGAGTCGTGGCTGCTAGCCTTGGTAAGGCAGCAATTAACCACAGTAGGCTCTGTAAGTCAGATACACACAGGCCTGATAGAAAATAAAATTAGATTACACTAGCAAAATGATTTTTTTTTTTTTTTTTATTTATTTAAAGAAAAAGGTTAAGCACATATGAGTCGTGGCTGCTAGCCTTGGTAAGGCAGCAATTAACCACAGTAGGCTCTGTAAGTCAGATACACACAGGCCTGATAGAAAATAAAATTAGATTACACTAGCAAAATGATTTTAAATTTTTTGGGGGGGAATTTAAAAAAAAGTTTAAACACATATGAGTCGTGGCTGATAGACTAGGGAGGGCAGCAATTAAACACAGTATGCTCTGTAAGTAAGCAAAACACACAGGCCTGATAGAAAATGAAATTAGATTACACTAGCAAAATGATTTAAAAGTGTTTTTTTTTTAATTTAAAATAAAGTTAAGCAGATATGAGTGGTGGCTGGCACAGAGCAATGAACCACAGTATATGCTGTGTGAGCCTGAGAGACACAGGCCTGATAGAAAATGAAAATAAATTACACTAGCAAAATAATTTCCAATTTTTGTTGGTTAAATTTAAACTAATGTTGTTAGGCAGATATCAGTGGTGGCACTAATCACAGCATATGCTGTGAGCCTCACACACAGGCTGAAAGCCAGGCAAATGCAAATAAAAATACAAAGAAAAAAAACAAAAAATGACTGAAGTTATAGCCCTAAAAAGGGCTTTTTGGGGTGCTGTCCTTGCAGCAGAGATGAGATGAGTCCTTCAGGACTGTAGTGGACACTAAATACACTAGCCTAGCTATCTATTTCCCTATAATGGCAGCAGCAGCAAAACAAAAGGTCCTCTCACTAACAAAACAAGGTCGTAATGAGTCTAAAATGGCTGCTGCCAAGAAGCTGGGAGGGTCTGTGAAGGAGTGTCTGATGGTGATTGGCTCTAATGTGTCAGAAGGCTGTGACATACAGGGTCAAAGATTCCTCAATGATGACACATAGGGGGCGGATCGAACATTGCATATGTTCGCCCGCAGCGGCGAACGCGAACAAGCTATGTTCGCAGTGAACCATTCGCGGGCAAACAGTTCGGGACATCACTATCTATGTTGACTCGAAACGTTGCTGTTTTTATTTTGTTTGTTACCTCAATAAAGAATGGATACTTTTACTAAAAAGTGCTGACGCTATCAGTTTGTTTCACTATATTTATATATGTGAGGCTGGCAGACCTCACTAAGCGTACGTGCACTACTCAAGAAACGATAAATATGCTGAAATATATGCTGGAATAACAAAGAAAGGTGCTGGACTTACCTATTGGAGTTGTATCTACGTTATGTGCACCTGAGGACAACATGGAGGTAACAGATTAAGACATGGGTGTTTTCTCATATTCGGACATAGATGCTTCAAGAATCACAGCTCTGGTAAGGGGTCCAAGGGACTTCCTAAAAGGTGCATCAAATACCAATATCGTTAGAGACTGGGAAAAGGCAAGGAAAAATCTGCTGTCATCTGAACTGCATAGTGTCACCCTGGCTGAATACTTTTGGGTAAGACAAATTCCAAGGGGTCTAAGAATAAAATTAAGACCGACAATTATGACCAACAATGACAAATACAAAAAGAGATTCAAATGCATTCTAAATAAATGCTCATTCGACATCATTGTGTGGACGGTTGAATGCCTGCAGGAAGAAATTGAGACACAAAAAGCAACTGTGTGAAAACACATTAAACACTCATTTTTATGCAGATGATTTGGCCAAAACAAAGAAGGAGATTGACAAAATCCTTGATGATTACCAGAAAGAGTTAAAGGACATCAAGAGGCAGAAATTCAGCTGGGACGACGAGGATTACAAAGCAAATCACGTGTACCGCTGGACCAATGAGGGAGAAGTCTATGACGTCGGAAGGAGGCGACCAGGAAGAGGACGCGGCGCATGGTGAGGAACGAGGCACGCCACAGAGAAAATCACAGCAATGAATAGCGACTCATCCTCATCGGAGGATTTTTTGTACCTGGGGACAGACGCCGATACCGGAGGGGAGGATGGAAACACAAGGGCCGGAGGCACTTACCCCCGACAATCCAACAGGTTAAGGAACAGGTGTTTCCCAAGGGGCCGCAAGAAGTAAATGGGACTTCTCACCCACTACAACAAACCATGGAAAGTAATGATGATGGTAACGTACAAATTGTAACACCAGGTATTATAGACTTTTCATTACCTATTGACACTAGTCACCACAACATGTCGGTTTTGAAGGAAAATGTTACAGAGACATTAGTTATTAATATCTCCAAATATGAACTGACCAAAGATGAATTAAGTGTTTTAAATAAAGGGTTATCATTTTGTCCAACAGTATATGCAAATCAATTTACCCTTGAAAAAGACCTATATCGTTTTTTTAGAAATTTGAGATTGAAAGCATATTTTGGTAATTCATCAGAGATTGGTATGTGTAATAGATTAAACAATACACTTGATGTGAGAGGGACATTTGATACTCAACCCTTAGCATTGAGAAATAAGTCTAGGTTTGTACCCAGTACTTCTAACTCAGGGGTAAAAACATATATAAAGTTTGTTCAATCCGACATCAATAAATTGCATACAACATCTAAATGTGGAATGAGCACAAATATTACTGCAGCAGAACGTAAGGCCCTGAAAGATCTGTCTAATAACAATTTAATTGAGATAAAGAATGCTGACAAGGGCGGAGCTGTAGTAGTGCTAGATAGAGAGTACTACATACAGGAAATTTTAGACCAACTATCAGATGGTGGAGTGTACCTAATGTTAGATCAAGACCCACTACCTGACATCCAAAAAGAAATAGCTGTAGTAATTAATAAGGCCCAGGCTAACAAAGTTATTACTAAGGATTTAGCTATATTTTTAATAAAGAAAGACCCGATTACACCTGTATTTTACACTACCCATAAAATCCATAAAAATCTGAAAGAGCCACCAGGTAGACCCATAGTGGCTAGTACTGAATCAATCATTGCAAATATAGCTATTTTCCTCGACAAAATTCTTAATCCCATAACTGCAAGTCAGAAATCTTTTTTAAAAGATACAGGGGATTTATTGACTAAAATAGACAAATTGGCAGTTAGTGAAAATGATATACTATTCTCACTTGATATAGTGAGTTTATACACATTAATCCCACATGAGTCAGGGGTTCAATCTGTACTAGATCTTATTAAAAAGGATCAGGGTTATACTAATATGCAATGTGATTTCATAGAGGAAATGCTTAATATTATATTGCACCTTAACTATTTTTTATTCCATGATACCTACTACATACAGAAAAAGGGTATGGCCATGGGCTCCAATGTAGCCCCCTCATACGCCAATATATTCGTAAGCCAATTTGAAAACAGATATGTTTATCCAAATAGCATCTATAAAGGAAATTGTAAAGTATGGCTACGGTATATAGATGATATATTTGGCGTATGGGGGTCACATTGGAGACCTTAGAGAATTTTGTAGATGAACTTATCAACAGCATTGGTAGCTTACAGTTTACAGTTAGTTATTCTCAGGTGAAAGTGAGTTACCTTGACACCCTAGTATATAAAAAAGATGGTCTTCTAGTAACAGATCTTTACTGTAAACCGACAGACCGTAACACACTGCTTTATTTTGAGAGTTATCACCCAGATAGGGTGTTTAATGCTATCCCTAAGAGCCAGTTTTTCAGAACTATGCATAATGTAAAAGAGAAGGATCTACAGGAAGTAAGATTGAAGCAAATGGGTAAACAATTTATAGATAGAGGCTACCCTCAAACTATTATTACCACTAGTGAACAAATAGTTAAATCTAAAATCAGTGAGTCACAGAGTATCCAACAGGATCTAACAGATACTATACATTCCAACAAAAATCAGATTGACAGAAAACAACTTATTTTTTCCTCAGTATATAACCAGTAATGTCATTTCAAAAATCATCAAAAAACATTTGTATATACTAAGCAAAACCAACCCACAAATTGAGGAATTTTGTAAGCCACCCATTAACTCCTATAAATGGGTTAAAAATATTAGAGACCTTGTGGTGAAATCAGATGTGGGGACAAATAAAAAAGAAACTATAAATTATCTCACTACAGCTAATATAGGATCATACCCCTGCCTTAACTGTGCACAGTGTAACTCTATGATTAAAGGGAAATACATAGCACAGATAAATGATAACAAAAAACGTGAAATCAAAGGCCTCTATACATGCAACACAGATCATGTGGTATACATCCTTAAATGTCCATGTGGGCGGGGCTATGTGGGTGAGACCATCAATCCCATCAAAGATAGGATAAGTGCCCATAAATCTTCCATCAGATGTAAGGATATGACACTTCCTGTATCATCCCATTTCTGGACATTCTGTCAGTCAGTTAAGATTACAAATAATTGACCACATACCTAAGCAAAGGAGAGGGGGTAACAGAGAGTTAATTTAAAAAAAGGGAGGTATGGTGGATACAGCATCTAAAAACCCTCAGTCCGGATGGTCTAAACAAAGACTATGATCTTCACCTGTTTTTATAATGTTGTTTTTAAGCTATTATATTTTTGTAATTTTTTAAACTACTTTTGCAGATGTATAGTCTTGGGTTAAGTTCACAAGATATATAATATAGTTAAATTGTATAGCAATCATAAAAAAAGTATGGTTTTGTATCATGATTACTGTTGAACATTCTGACCTGTTAGGGGGTAAAAAAATCCAAAATGGAAACTAAGATGTGTTCTAGTAATTAAAGTCAATTAACATACAGGTGCTATATAAGAAGGTGATTTCCCATAATCCATAGCATGACTAAGGGTCTGTGTTGACTCGAAACGTTGCTGTTTTTATTTTGTCTGTTACCTCTATAAAGAATGGATACTTTAACTAAAAAGTGCTGACGCTATCAGTTTGTTTCACTATATATATATATATATATATATATATATATATATATATATATATATATATATATATATATATATAGGTTGTGGGCATGTGTTATGTGTTGTATGAGAGTATGTGTGTTTGCAATATGAGAGTTTGTGTGTGTTGTATGAGAGTGGTGTGTGTTGTATCAGTGTGCGTGGTTTGTATTGTATCAGAGTGTGTGCTGTGTGTGTTGTGTGAGTGTCTTTGTGCAGTAGCGGCTCGTGGGTTATTCAAATAGGGGTTCACAATACATGAACTGGGGTTAAATACCACCTAGAGTCAGTCTCTCTCTCTTTATCTCTCTCTTTCTCTCTCTCTCTCTCTTTCTATCTGTCTCTTTCTCTCTCTCTTTCTCTATCTCTCTCCTTTCTCCTCTCTCTCTCTCTCTCTCTCTCTCTCCTCTCTCCTTTCTCTTCTTTCTCCCCATCTTCCTCCATCTAGCCATCTCTTCTTTCTCTAGCTCCCTCTCATGTGTGTGATAAAGTGATCACTTTCTCTTGCCCTTCATATAAAGACATTTAGTTTATTACAAATGGAAGGGAAAAGGAAATATAATTTCACATATCAGTCGTTTAGTCACAACTTAGGTTTCTGTAGGTTGTTGACAGGGTAGACAGGGAGTAATCTAGAGGGATAGAGTTATATGTTTTATCAGAGCAACTAAACTATTTACACGTATCACAAATGTGTCCCTGTGATTATACATAGGCAAGTCTAGAGGTCAGGGAATAAGGGGCCTTAGAAAAAAACTATTGCAGGGTCTTAGGTCAGAGTCTGATAAGTCTCACTGTATAGATAACTGAGGCTGGCAGGCAGAGCCCTATAAGACTGATGTCATAGACTCTATCCAGGTAAGGACAGTAGTGTCAGGTAATGATACAGACAGGAGTGACAGGCAGGTATTATAGTGGAGTCAGGTGGCAGATACACTACACAAGCTGCTTCCCATCCTCCTTCTGCCCACTTACTTTTAGCTCTGATCGCTGGAGCAAGTCGCCATTCTCCTGCCTGGACTGGAAGTTCCACCCCTGGGTGTGCCCACTGCCTGCCCTCGCCTCTCACTTGCTGCCTTCGACTCTGTTTTGCGCCAACCAGGGTCCTCCTCCCTCACTGTGACATCACGTGGCTCTCACTCTCACAGCAAAATCTGTGCAGTTAGGAAGGTTAGGAGCTGGGAAATAAGTTCTATGGGCTTGAAGCCTATACGTCTATCTATAGCACGTGTGGTGCAATAGATAGAAGTAAAAACGTCAAATTTTTTTGTGTGCAAAATCTGACTGGAACATTTTGGGTTGAATAAATATAATTTTTCCAATAGGGGTGCTATTGGAAAAATTATATTTATTTACCAAAAAGGTTTTATTTTTTGGTTTTGTGCTTTTTCCTCTCAGGGCTCTCAGGGGGTTCACGTGCGCTTGTGCACATATAGAGAAGCCTCCACTGTCTGTGTGTGTTATTACCTTTTACAACACTTTTGAATGTGACTACAATCAGGAATAAAGTACGCAGACATTTTAGTTACTTTGCCAAATATGCAGGTATCTTGTTGTATATTACTTTAGACATTTTGAAAACAAGAATAAAAATAGGGTCACGAAGGTATGTGGTATCATCGAACTGGGTCTAGGGAAAAAAGTTTGAAGAACCATGCACTAGTAGATATAGGGATAAAAATGAAAAATACATTACTATTTATGGATTATGTTACATCTTTGTCTCTCATTACAAAGCAAGGGGACAGTATATTTCTCCAAATTTGGTGCAAGTTTTGCCCCAAACTTGTTGCACTAATAGATATAGAGATAAAAATGAAATTAATACACAACATAATATAGCTAACTTCCTTTTAATTTTTTGATAAATCTATTTGCATCATGTTTAAGGCATATAATACAAGTCCCACTCTCCACTTCGCACCAAATTTGACGCAACACTTTTCGCACCAATTATGACGCAATCTCCTAAACAACCCCTACACTAGTGAATTTTTCAACCAATTTTGATTGGAATATGCATAATCACATGATTTATGACATCAGCCAATCTGATTCAAATATACATTTTAAACTATCACTAACTAATCAAGTTGCTCGATACTTGTGTCATTAATCACTCATCAGAACTTGTAAGTGCCATTTGTTACATTGTGTATTATACTTAGAAAGTATGTATATGTGAAATTAGTATTAAAGATAAACATTGATGCTGACATTAGGACACACAGTGTAATATTTTAGACAATGATTTTAAAATTCGAATGATGTTTGATTCAATATAATCTTAAACTGATAGCTTAAAGGGATAGCCCACCTAACATTAAACTGTTATAAATCAGATACAGTAGAACTTAAAATAACCTCTTTACTGTCATGCTATTTTCAGTGTATTTCTTCCTTCTCTTGAATTTCTTTCGGCTAGATTTGGAGTTTTGTAGGTAACGACCCGAAAAGCTAACGCTGGCTTTTTTCTGGCCGCACCTTTAAAATAACTCTGGTATTGAGAGTCCACAGAATGGCTGCGTTAGGCTCCAAAAAAGGAGCGTAGAGCATATTTAACGCAACTTCAACTCTCGATACCAGAGTTGCTTACGGACGCGGCCAGCCTCAAAAACGTGCTCATGCACGATTCCCCCATAGGAAACAATGGGGCTGTTTGAGCTGAAAAAAAAACTAACACCTGCAAAAAAGCCGCGTTCAGCTCCTAACGCAGCCCCATTGTTTGCTATGGGGAAACACTTCCTACGTCTGCACCTAACACCCTTACATGTACCCCGAGTCTAAACACCCCATACCTTACACTTATTAACCCCTATTCTGCCGCCCCCGCTATCGCTGACCCCTGTATATTATTTTTAACCCCTAATCTGCCGCTCCGTAAACCGCCGCTACTTACATTATCCCTATGTACCCCTAATCTGCTGCCCCTAACACCGCCGACCCATATATTATATTTATTAACCCCTAATCTGCCCCCCACAACGTCGCCTCCACCTGCCTACACTTATTAACCCCTAATCTGCCGAGCGGACCGCACCGCTATTATTATAAAGTTATTAACCCCTAATCCGCCTCACTAACCCTATAATAAATAGTATTAACCCCTAATCTGCCCTCCCTAACATCGCCGACACCTAACTTCAATTATTAACCCCTAATCTGCCGACCGGAGCTCACCGCTATTCTAATAAATGTATTAACCCCTAAAGCTAAGTCTAACCCTAACACTAACACCCCCCTAAATTAAATATAATTTAAATCTAACGAAATTAATTAACTCTTATTAAATAAATTATTCCTATTTAAAGCTAAATACTTACCTGTAAAATAAATCCTAATATAGCTACAATATAAATTATAATTATATTATAGCTATTTTAGGATTTATATTTGTTTTACAGGTAACTTTGTATTTATTTTAACCAGGTACAATAGCTATTAAATAGTTAAGAATTATTTAACAGCTAAAATAGTTAAAATAATTACAAATTAACCAGTAAAATAAATCCTAACCTAAGTTACAATTAAACCTAACACTACACTATCAATAATTAAATTAAATACAATTCCTACAAATAACTACAATGAAATAAACTAACTAAAGTACAAAAAATAAAAAAGAACTAAGTTACAAAAAATAAAAAAATATTTACAAACATAAGAAAAATATTACAACAATTTTAAACTAATTACACCTACTCTAAGCCCCCTAATAAAATAACAAAGCCCCCCAAAATAAAAAAATGCCCTACCCTATTCTAAATTACTAAAGTTCAAAGCTCTTTTACCTTACCAGCCCTGAACAGGGCCCTTTGCGGGGCATGCCCCAAAGAATTCAGCTCTTTTGCCTGTAAAAAAAACACATACAATACCCCCCCCCAACATTACAACCCACCACCCACATACCCCTAATCTAACCCAAACCCCCTTAAATAAACCTAACACTAAGCCCCTGAAGATCTTCCTACCTTATCTTCACCTCACCGGGTATCACCGATCGGTCCTGGCTCCAAAATCTTCATCCAACCCAAGCGGGGGCTAGACATCCATCATCCGGCGGCTGAAGAGGTCCAGAAGAGGCTCCAAAATCTTCATCCTATCCGGGAAGAAGAGGCGATCCAGACCGGCAACCATCTTGATCCAAGCGGCATCTTCTATCTTCATCCGATGAGGACCGGCTCCATCGTGAAGACCTCCAACCCACCACCCACATACCCCTAATCTAACCCAAACCCCCCTTAAATAAACCTAACACTAAGCCCCTGAAGATCTTCCTACCTTATCTTCACCATACCAGGTTCACCGATTGATCCAGAAGAGCTCCTCCGATGTCCTGATCCAAGCCCAAGCTGGGGGCTGAAGAGGTCCATGATACGGCTGAAGTCATCATGCAAGCGGGAGCTGAAGAGGTCCATGATCCGGCTGAAGTCTTCATCCAAGCGGGAGCTGAAGAGGTCCATGATCCGGATGAAGTCTTCTATCAACAGCATCTTCAATCTTCTTTCTTCGGGAGCCATCATCTTCCATCCGATGCGGAACATCCCCTTCTCCCGACGCCTACTAGCTGAATGACGGTTCCTTTAAATGACGTCATCCAAGATGGCGTCCCTCGAATTCCGATTGGCTGATAGGATTCTATCAGCCTATCGGAATTAAGGTAGGAATATTCTGATTGGCTGATGGAATCAGCCAATCAGAATCAAGTTCAATCCGATTGGCTGATTCAATCAGCCAATCAGATTGAGCTCGCATTCTATTGGCTGTTCCGATCCTAATAGGCGCTGGGAGAAGAGGATGTTCCGCGTCGGATGGAAGATGATGGCTTCCGAAGAAAGAAGATTGAAGATGCCGTTGATAGAAGACTTCATCCGGATCATGGACCTCTTCAGCTCCCGCTTGGATGAAGACTTCAGCCGGATCATGGACCTCTTCAGCTCCCGCTTGGATGATGACTTCAGCCGGATCATGGACCTCTTCAGCCCCCTGCTTGGGCTTGGATCAGGACATCGGAGGAGCTCTTCTGGATGGATCGGTGAACCTGGTATGGTGAAGATAAGGTAGGAAGATCTTCAGGGGCTTAGTGTTAGGTTTATTTAAGGGGGGTTTGGGTTAGATTAGGGGTATGTGGGTGGTGGGTTGTAATGTTGTGGGGGGTATTGTATGTTTTTTTTTACAGGCAAAAGAGCTGAACTTCTTGGGGCATGCCCCGCAAAGGGCCCTGTTCAGGGCTGGTAAGGTAAAAGAGCTTTGAACTTTAGTAATTTAGAATAGGGTAGGGCATTTTTTTATTTTGGGGGGCTTTGTTATTTTATTAGGGGGCTTAGAGTAGGTGTAATTAGTTTAAAATTGTTGTAATATTTTTCTTATGTTTGTAAATATTTTTTTATTTTTTGTAACTTAGTTCTTTTTTATTTTTTGTACTTTAGTTAGTTTATTTCATTGTAGTTATTTGTAGGAATTGTATTTAATTTATTTATTGATAGTGTAGTGTTAGGTTTAATTGTAACTTAGGTTAGGATTTATTTTACAGGTGATTTTGTAATTATTTTAACTATTTTAGCTATTTAATAGTTCTTAACTATTTAATAGCTATTGTACCTGGTTAAAATAAATACAAAGTTACCTGTAAAATAAATATAAATCCTAAAATAGCTATAATATAATTATAATTTATATTGTAGCTATATTAGGATTTATTTTACAGGTAAGTATTTAGCTTTAAATAGGAATAATTTATTTAAGAAGAGTTAATTAATTTCGTTAGATTTAAATTATATTTAAGTTAGGGGGGTGTTAGTGTTAGGGTTAGACTTAGCTTTAGGGGTTAATACATTTATTAGAATAGCGGTGAGCTCCGATCGGCAGATTAGGGGTAAATAATTGAAGTTAGGTGTCAGCGATGTTAGGGAGGGCAGATTAGGGGTTAATACTATTTATTATAGGGTTAGTGAGGCGGATTAGGGGTTAATAACTTTATAATAATAGCGGTGCGGTCCGCTCGGCAGATTAGGGGTTAATAAGTGTAGGCAGGTGGAGGCGACGTTGAGTGCGGCAGATTAGGGGTTAATAAATATAATATAGGGGTCGGCGGTGTTAGGGGCAGCAGATTAGGGGTACATATCTATAATGTAGGTGGCGGCACTTTGCGGTCGGCAGATTAGGGGTTAATTATTGTAGGTAGCTGGCGGCGACAATGTGGGGGGCAGGTTAGGGGTTAATAAATATAATACAGGGGTCGGCGGTGTTAGGGGCAGCAGATTAGGGGTACATAAGTATAACGTAGGTGGCGGTCGGCAGATTAGGGGTTAAAAAAATTTAATCGAGTGGCGGCGATGTGGGGGGACCTCGGTTTAGGGGTACATAGGTAGTTTATGGGTGTTAGTGTACTTTAGAGCACAGTAGTTAAGAGCTTTATGAACCGGCGTTAGCCCAGAAAGCTCTTAACTCCTGACTTTTTTCTGCGGCTGGAGTTTTGTCGTTAGATTTCTAACGCTCACTTCAGACACAACTCTAAATACCGGAGTTAGAAAGATCCCATTGAAAAGATAGGATACGCAAATGACGTAAGGGGATCTGCGGTATGGAAAAGTCGCGGCTGAAAAGTGAGCGTTAGACCCTTTTTTGACTGACTCCAAATACCGGCGGTAGCCTAAAACCAGCGTTAGGAGCCTCTAACGCTGGTTTTCACGGCTACCGCCAAACTCCAAATCTAGGCCTTTATCAGTAAGAAATGTCCTCTTATATGCCAGCCCATTTTGTAACACCTGTGTAGGGGTAGTTTTTAAAACTAGATTGCAATCAGGAGGGGTTACACAGGTACAGAGAGAAAACTGGCCCAGCTCTTAAAATATCCATTGATTGCAAATAAATACATATGATACCCTGATTACATGTTATATTTGCAATTATTCCTGTTTAGAATAATAATAAATTTACACTATATACATATAGTGGTATAAATAAACACAGAGATATGAAAGACAACATTGTTTAGAACAAAAAAAGGAATTTAGGGACATGTAAATATGTTTGCAAAAGATTTCTGACATAACATACACACACACATATATATATATATATATATATATATATATATATATATATACAAGTATGTGCAAAGATATATGTACAAATTCTAGCATTAGTAATCATTTATAATAAAAAACATGAGATAAAAGTATATCATGACTTCTAGAAATACAAATACACGTTAATTTATGTTCGGAAAAAAACAGAATAACCACAACGTCGATGACTGTTAGTTAACAACAGTCTGATGCTCATTACGCCGTACTTGACGCGCGTGTATTTGACTTTTTTTTATAAATAAGGGCATCATATGCAGATCCGCGGCAGCGATGTCTGGTGAGCGTATTGATGCCGGCGAATGCACTGAGATTGAAGCTTTGATAAATATCCCCCATTGTGTTCTCCTGGCCAAAGAGGAAAAAGAACCATCCAAGCTGCTTTCAGTGTCAGTTCCAAAAGCCAGCGTCTATCATTGTATGGGGGGGCGGTGTCAGTGCCCACGGCATGGGTAACTTATACATCTGTGAGGGCACCATTATTGCAGTAAGATATGTATACAATTTGGATTTTTTAACATATCCTGCCATTCAGACGTCGTCTTTTCCAGGGACGCCCCTGCGTTTTCCAGCAGGAAAACAACAAATCCCATTCTGCCCGGATTACAAGCGCATGGTTGCGTAAGCAGAGAGTGCAAATGCTAGCATGGCCTGCCTGGAGTCCTGACCTGTCTCCAATTGAGAATGTGTGGTGCATTATGAAGTGCAAAATAAGGCAAGGAAAGCCCCGTACAATTGCACAGCTGAAGACATGCATAATGGATGAATGGGGGTAAATTCCACTTGCTAAACTTAATCAACTTAAGTGCCCAAATGCTTAATAAGTGTTATTAAAAGAAAAGGTGATGCTGCACAGTGGTAAACAGTCGACTGTCCCAACTTTTTTGAGTGTGTTGCAGTCATCAGATTTGAAATAAGTGTATATTTTCAAAAATGCATTAAGTTCCCAAAGTAAAACATCAAATAATGTGTTAATAATAAAACATTTTTTTTTTAAATATATTTTTATTGAGGTTTTCAACATTACAATTGTATAATCCTATACAGCAAATATTGGGAGTTACATATTGCTTAACAGGTACATTATGAAAATATCTTGACAAGAGAGAAAACGTAATAACAGTATGAATGTTAATAAATGCTTTAAGAGTAGAACCTCTTTTTTAACCAGTGTAATTTCCTCCTAAGATACAGAGGGCCACTCATGGGTCCTAAAAAAAAAGTTTAAAGTATGATACAGGAGGCAATCTGCAACTTTCTGAAAACTAATATGGTATGGAAAACAATGCATAGTATATAATATAGTATGATATAAGTATAATACAGAGTTTCCTTTAGGAATTATGTTGTAAAAAAAGAGCAAAATACAAATTATAGTATAATATGTAGGATGTAATAAATTCTGTATAATATAATGAAAACTCCTCTAGTAATACATAGAATCCGCCAGACAAAAAATATCAAGTTATTATTTGGGCATATCTACTGGTCTGAGGGAGCTAGATGGATTTTGTATTATGGCGTTGTATGATATAAAAGAGAAAAATACTAAGGGAGTGGTGGGAAGTGCGGCATATACAAGAGAAACTGCATATTTAGTTCTCTTATAACTAAGAGACTCATTGTGACATTGTGGGGGGGGGGGGGGGAGGTGGTAATTAAAATATAGTAAGCAAGACTTTAAGGAAAATGTGTTATATGATGGGCGCTGCAGATTCGAAAAACTACTATAAAGATACTGATAAAATGCTGAGTTTGTATGTATGTGGGTAACTTGATTTGCTTACTGGGGTAAACCTTCCGTCAAGGTGTGTATGGGAGCAAAGAGAACTGTTTAGTATTAAGAAGTTACATATACACCCAGACCAGGAATGAAAGGCCTAAATCCTAGAGAGGCTGAAAACGTTGCGTGTCAATATAGGGCTCAGTATGCAAGGTCCCTATCAAAATAAGAAGAACAGAGCTAAGAATATAAACATTAAATACCTATAAGGGAACTCTATTAGGCCAGGAGAGGTGAGGTTGTGAGTTAGTATTGCTAAAAAATGTTTCTCATGTGTGGAGATCATTAGTTTTCTTCCAGGGGGCTACTGTCATATTACAAAAAGTTTACAGCATATATTTACGTTAGTTAGTATTAAGTGGGAATATTTAGCAAATTTCACGAATGTGTCTAAAAGTGCGAAAGACATAAAAATTCTGAATGAGTCTCCATCAGATGACCAGATTAGTCAGCCCAAGACATAGATATAATCTGTGAATATGATGTGACACTGAGCCTGTCTTCATAGTGTAATAATAACATTTTTAAATGACTCTTTTTTTTTTTTTTTCTTCTTCTTTTCTTCATTATCCATATTGTCCCAACTTTTTTGGAATAGGGGTTGTTATATATATATATATATATATATAAACAATTGAGACCACTGCTAAATTTAAATCAGTTTCTCTGGTTTTACTATTTATAAGTATCTGTTTGAGTAAAATGAACTTTTTTGTTTTGTTCTATAAACTAATGACCAGATTTCCTCCAAATTCCATATAAACATATTCAGCTAGATTACGAGTTTTGAGCGCTATAGGGATTTAACGACCGCTACAAAAGCGGCGTTATTTCACCTCCCTATAGCGCTGCTATTACAAGTTTTAAAAAAGCAGGCTTGTGCGGGCAAAATGTTTGCGTTGAGCTCCATACCGCACTGAAATCAAGCGCTGCTTTGACGTGCTCGTGCACCATTTTCCCCAAGGAGATCAATGGGGAGAGCCGGCAAAAAAAAGCCTAACACCTGCGATCGCGGAATGAAAAGCTCCATAACGCAGACCCATTGATGTCTATGGGGAAATAAAAAGTTACGTTTAAAGGATTGAGCTCTCATTCTATTGGCTGATTGGAACAGCCGATAGGGTTTAAGCAGCTCTAATCCTATTGGCTGATTGTAACAGCCAATAGTATTTTAGGAGCTCTAATCCTATTGGCTGATTGAAATCTTTCAGCCAATAGGAATGCAAGGGACGCCATCGTGGATGAAGTCACTTGCATTGAAGTTCCAGTTTACAGCGGCGACCGTATGGAGAGGATGCTCCGCACCGGATGCCTTCAGGATGGACCCGCTCTGCGCCGAATGGATGAAGATAGAAGATGCCGTCTGGATGAAGACTTCTTGCCTCCTGGATGAGGTCTTCTCCGGCTCGATGAAGATGGAAGAGGCCGGCCTGGATGACTTCTTGCTGTCTGGATAAAGACTTCTTGCTGGCTGGATGGATCCTTCAAGCTGGACTTCAAGAACTGTAAGTGGATCGTCGGCGTTAGTGTTAGGTTTTTTTAAGGGTTTTTTGGGTGGGTTTTATTTTTAGTTTAGGGTCTGGGCATGTAAAAGAGCTAAATGCCCTTTTAAGGGTAATGCCCATACAAATGCCCTTTTCAGGGCAATGGGGAGCTTAGGTTTTTTTAGATAGTTATTTTATTGTGGGGGGGGGGTTGGTTGTGGGGGTGGTGGGTTTTACTGTTGGGGGGGTGTTTGTATATTTTTTACAGGTAAAAGGGCTGATATGTTTGGGGCAATTAGATTAGGCGTAATTCTTTTTTATTTTTGATAATTTGTTTCTTATTTTTTGTAATTTAGTGGGGGGTTTTTTGCAATTTAGTTATTTTTATTTTTAATGCAATTGTTTCAATTGTAGTTAGTTTAATTGTAGTTTAATAATTATCTTCGTTTAATTGTTAGTTTAAAATTAATTTATTTAATTTGACAGGTAAGTTTTAATTTAATTTAAGATAGGGAAATTGTAGTTTTAATATAAAGTTAGGGGGGTGTTAGGTTTAGGGGTTAATAGTTTATTTTAGTATATTTCGTTGTGGTGGGCTTTTGGGTTAGGGGTTAATAGTTTATTTAAGTATATTTCATTGTGGAGGCTTGCGGTTTAGGGGTTAATAGGTTTATTATAGCGGCGGTTTGGGCGGACAGCAGATTAGGGGTTAATTATATTTAAATAGTGTTTGCTATGCAGGAGGGTTGCGGTTTAGGGGTTAATAGGTTTATTATAGTGGCGACAATGTCAGGGAGCGGCAGAATAGGGGTTAATACATTTTAATAGTGGCGGCAATGTCGGGAGCGGCAGATTAATAATAAATTTATTATAGTGTTTGCAATGCAGTAGGGGCCTCGGTTTAGGGGTTAATTGGTAGTTTATGAGTGTTAGTATACTTTTTAACACTTTAGTTATGAGTTTTATAGTACAGCTTTGACTTTAGATAGCGGCATGGATCTTGTGATTATAGAGTGTACCGCTCACTTTTTGGACTCCCAGGCAAACTCATAATACCAGCGCTATGGGAGTCCCATTGAAAAAGGACTTTTTTTAAAGTGCGGTACTGACGTTGCGTGACTTGCTAAAAGGTGTGCGGTACACCTATACCGTCAAGACTTGTAATAGCAGCGCTAGGGAAAATGAAGCGTTATGGGCCATAACAATGCTATTTGACTCATAACGCAAAACTTGTAACCTAGCTGATTGTTATTTAGTGCATTTATATGCAGAAAATGACAACTAGTAAAAATAACAAAAAATATGTTTTCAGACCCACAACACAATACTGTTTTAATAAGTTATAACAGTATTGTGTTGTGTAAAAATGAATATGAACTTGTTTTGCTAAGGCAAGAGTTCAGAAATCAATATTTGGTGGAAGAACCCTGATTTTCAATCTCAGCTTTGATGCGTCTTGGCATGCTCTCCACCAGCCTTTCATATGCTATTGGGTAACATATTTCTCTCCTAGGTCAAAGATTCAAGCTGCTCAACTTTGTTTGATGGCTTGGGACCAATGACTTGATCTGGTGGTCCCTTATTCACACCTTGATTAACCTGGCTTTGTGGCATGGAGCATTGTCATGCTCCATGCCAATAAACAAAGGTTAAACAATCCTTAGAGTTGGAGAACATTGTCAGGGGAGACGGAAGCACATTTTCTTCCTTGTATGTGGCTTGATCCTTCACAAAGATAAATCTGCCTGATTCCAGGTCATCTTCTCTAACAAGTCCAATTTTCAGATTTGCCTAATACCTGGTAGTCTAATAGTTAGACAGAGACCTGTAGTGGCCTACGAGCCACAGTGTCTTGCACTCATTGAAATTTGGTAAAGGATCAATGATGATCTGGGAATTCACCAGCAAGGCTGGAATTAGGCAGATTGAAAATCAGGGATATTCTACTAAATATTGATTTCTGAACTCTTGTTAAGTTAAAACATTAGTATTGTCTTGTTTAATAATAAATATGAACTTGTTTTCTTTGCATTATTCGAGGTTTGAGAACACTGCATCTTTTTTGTTATTTTGACCAGTTGTCATTTTCTGCAAATAAATGCTCTGAATGACAAAACAAAAATGTAATTGGAATTTGTGATAAATGTTGTCAGCAGTTTATAGAACAAAACAAAAATGTTAATTTTACTCAAACACATTCCTATAAATAGTAAAACCAGAGAAACTGATTATTTTGCAGTGGTATATATATATATATATATATATATATATATATATATATATATGTGTGTGTGTGTGTGTGTTGTTAAGGCATTTAATGAATCTAGCCCAGTGTTTGATTGAAAACAAGTATTTATAGCTGTGACCGGTCTTTGAAAAATAATTTTTGCCACAAAAGTGTATTGTATGTTATATTGATACCAACAGTAAAACATTAAAATTAAGATTTAGGGGCCGATTTATCAAATGTCGGGCGTATATGATTCTCTGTAGCTAATCATGTCCGCCCGACATCGCTAAATGCCGACAGCATTTATCATTGCACAAGCATTTCTGAGTATTTTCTTCAGTATTATCACATGAAAAATATAATAATATATTTACAAAAATGTGAGGGGTGTACACAAATCTAACATAGAAGTAAACTAGACATTTGTTATACCTCAGGTTTCTGTGAGTTTATCAGCACAATAAAATTGCTGTATTGATGCATATTCCATGTCAAACATTATACAGACATGTAAAAAATATTTATTTTGTATATCATTCATATCTACACATATAAGAATCATTCATTTAGTTTCAATAAAGACTTTCCTTTTGTTATTTACAACTCTAAATTCTTTGCAATAGGAAGAGCCTTTCCAATCTATCCAGTTTCCAGTTTCCCTATTCAATTTTGCTAGCTAATCTCTTAATTCTTAGAAAAGGATTTATACGGAAGAACAGAATAACATCAGTATTGAGGAGGGTACCCTAGTCATCACTATTGATTCCTTAAGATTGTGGAGTGCTCTCAAGTCTTTCCAATAGCTATATAACTACCATTGTGAGATATCTAGGGAGTAGTAAATCTAATCCTTCTTTTTCAGCATTATTCTCAGTTTTGCCTTTTTCTTGACACCCTGCCTGTTTTACTGCTAAATCTGTTGTTACAACAAATATGAAAATAATAATAAATGATGTTATGCTATTTAATGCATTGTAACACTTAAAGTAGGGTTCAGCAAATCCCTTAAGCCAAGGATTGATGGTTTTTAATTTTTTGTTCTGGCTCCTAACTTTTTCTTTCTTCTTTAAATTTCCTTATATAAAATAATTCTTTGGCCCCTAAAAGGTGCATATTCTAGTTGGGGTCTAGGTTTTACACAAATGCCTAAATCCCTGCATTGAACAATCAGAAAATAATTGTGCTTAAGTGTAATACCCCATGTCATACTATAATAAATCTAGAGGATTGGAGAAGTCCATTTTTAGTGAATTTAGGGATTGTATATAATCTATATAATCCAACAACATATTTATAACTTGTCAACATAATGCACTTAAATGTCATATATGAATAAGCTATTTCTACTCAACTGTTCTATACAATTTTGAATAAACATGTAAATTCTTCCTGAGAAGTTGAAAAAGAGAAATGATCTCAATCATAGCAATGAATAATAATATACTGGCAATTTTCTAGGATCCCTGTCATGCTCCTACCTGCTCTTGTGTGGCCCATACTGACAGTCACAGTTGAGACTGGAGTCTGCAGTTGCTGCATAGGGTCACAAAATGAGCCCAGGACATTGCTGATAAAGAGAGGATGATAAGAGAACAATTCTGGGCCAGGTGGAAAAAGGCTGTGACCTGGCATGAATATGAATCAATAACCCATTATAAGCCACAAAATGTAAGAAAAACTATTGTGGTAATTTTGTGTGTAAAGTTATCATGTATTTAGTTATGATGAAAAAGAAATAATATGCATTCACAAATATGTATGATAAAAAAGTAGTGTGATACATCTTTTCTAAACAATATCCATATTTGCTGGATGTATCCTCTTATAATGAAAGAATTGTCTGAAATAAATATAAAATAGCACTAAATAAAAGAACAGACATAAAGGTAGACCAATATATATCAATAAATAAGCTATATTTTATAAAAAGACAGGATAGCAACAACATTCAATTTTCTTATTCAGCTTCTTCCACTTCAAAAAAAGCAGGACACACTCCTAACAATGAAAAGGTTAACAGAATCATGACCAATAAACAACCAATCATGAAAGCTTAAAATTCAACTGTAAACTGCAAAAACTATATTTTTTATATACAAAGTCCACTGTTAGCAGCACTGTGGTTTAATGAACTTTTGCCTCTATTAGTTTAGGAATAATGTTAACAAGTGGTTTAGCCATTTAGTGCTAGATTACGAGTGGAGCGCTAATACTTGATATTACAGGTCCATGGTTAAATGCCCTTTACGTGAGACAGGTTAACGCACCCGACTTCGCTCACGTGCAACCTATATGGATACCGCATGTGTGATAATAAATAGCACTCATATTACAAGTTGAACTTTGTAGATTGAGCAGGGGCGAAAGCCAAAATAGCAATTGAAAAAATTGTGCGCTATGAGACCTAAAGTAAAGTATAATGCTTAAAATAAAAGTGGCACAAAACACAATGTAAACACATTTAAATAAAGTATTACACATGAGTGTAATACTTTATTTAAATGTGTTTACATTGTGTTTTGTGCCACTTTTATACACAAATAAAAAACTAATTCATATACATATAGAAATTAAAAAGTTATAAGGGTTCAAAGATATATGGTATATTACAAAATGATGGACTGGGAAGGTCTCAAAACTTTATATAAATGTATGCATGCATATATGTGTGCATATATACAAATACACAAATATATATATATATATATATATATATATATATATATATATATATAAATATATATGTGTGTGGTGTGTGTGTGTGTGTATGTATGTGTATATATATATATATAGCCACACATACATACACACATTTTCTAATAGTTTTAGTAATTATTTTAGTTATTAATATTTTATATCAAATAAATACATAACGCACCTTAATATGACTCCTGTCAGGTATAGTGAAAATGCATAATCGTATGTTCTTCATGTGCGCTATATATATCCGATTGAAGTTATAAGAAGATGCATTTATATTTTTATTAGATGTAAAATATTTAAAAATATTAATAATTAGGAATAATTATTAAAAAAATTAAAAAATGTCAATATTGATTTTAATGATTTATTATAAATGTTAAGAACCTCAAAATTAATTATTTCTATTTATTAATATTTTATTTCAAATAAATACATAATGCACCCTAATATAACTCTTATCAGGCATAGCGTGCATGCAAATTCCTATGTTCTTTGTGTGCGCTATACCCGATGGAAGTTATATTAAGGTGCGTTAAGTATTTATTAGATATAAAATTTAAAAAAAAGATTAATAATTAAGAATAATTATTAAAACTATTAAAAATGTCAATATTGATTTTAATGAATTATTCTAAATGTTAAGAAGCTCAACATTAATTATTTCTAATGATTAACAATCACCTAGATTACAAGTTTTGCTTTCATGTTTTAACGCTGAAAAATGGTAATTTCAGCATTAAAAAAGCACCACAGTCATTACAAGTCTTGTCAGTATAGCTTTACTGCAAGTCTTTTAGCAAGCCTTTTAGCCTGTAACGCAATGTCAGTCCCACACACATAAAAATTACGTTTTTTCATGGGACTTCCATAGCGCTGGTATTACAAGTTTTGCGGTGAAGCTAAAAAGCTTGCGTTCCAGCCTATACCGACAAGATCCATTTTGCAATCTGAAAGCAGTAGTTATGAGTTTTATGCTACAAAACTGTTACATAAAACTCATAACTAAACTGTTACAAAGTACACTAAACACCCATAAACTACCTATTAACCTCTAAACCGAGGCCCTCCCGCATCGCAAATTCTATATTAAAGTTAATAACCCCTAATCTGCCGCTCTCGACAATTCCGCCACAATGAAATAAATTAATTTAAACTAGTAACCCCTAAACCTAACGCCCCCTAACTTTATATTAAAATTACAATTTCCCTATCTTAAATTAAAACTTACCTGTCAAATTAAAAAAAAACTAAGTTTAAACTAACAATTAAACTAATATAACTATTTAACTAATATTAAACTAACTACCAATTAAATAAAACTAAAATACACATTAAAAAAATCCTAACACTACTATAAAAATTACAAACTATCTAATTACAAAAAAATACTAAATTATAAAAAATAACAAACACTAAATTACGAAAAATAACAAATAAAATTATCAAAAATAAAAAAGAATTACACCTTAAAAAGCCCACCCAAAATAAAAAAAACCTAGCCTACAATAAACTACCAATAGCTCTTAAAAGGGCCTTTTGTAGGGTATTGCCCTAAGTTAAACAGCTCTTTTACCTGTAAAAAAAAATATACAAAGACCCCCCAACAGTAAAACCCACCACCCAACCAACCAACCCCCCAAAATAAAAAAACCTAACTCTAACAAAAACCTAAGCTACCCATTGCCCTGAAAAGGGCATTTGTATGGGCATTGCCCTTTAAAGGGCATTTAGCAGAGGGCAGAGCCAATGGCTGTACCGAGCAGACGTACTTAGAAAGAGCTCTGTTAACTTTATTCAGATGAGTGTGATTTAAAGCATCCAAAAAGGACATAGAATACTGTAAAACCCCTGAGTTGAATTTGGGGAGCTCCTCTGAACTTCTAGTTAACCATTTGCGATGTGATAAGAAGAAGCGGTGACATAGTCTTCAGGAGAGCAGCTTCAGGAAAGACCGCAGCTGCGGATTACTACGGAGGTCGCGAGCTGATGCAAAAGAGACTCCAAAGACAATAAAATAAATACTAGCACAGTCGAAGGTGTCCAAAGCTAGAAAGCAGAGGTTGAGACCGGAGCAAGAGGCAGTGAGACACCGGAATGGTATCAGATGAGTACTATAAACGCTAGCATCACATCAAGCAAAGCCTATTGAGAGCCCCTGCATGCTGGTAATTCCCCAAGCTAAGCACTTTATTGAGCCTGATAGCCGCACCATTACCCATCAACACTAAATACGCACATGGTGCGTGAATAGGAGCTCAGAAACCATTGTAATATTACTTTGTGCCTAACTCGAGCTGAATAATCAGGGTTCCATATAAAACCCATTCACATAAAATTAGAGGGCAATATTGAATATCGCAGCACCCCAGCTGAAGCTCTCTGTCGTCATAAACACTAAAGGGAGATTTACTCAAATATCTGGGCACATTATTCAACTGCAATCACAAAGAAGGCAGGATCCAGCTTTTGTATATAATAAAATCCAAATTTTATTCAGTATAATTTAAAACGCCAAACAGGCTATAGAAACAGCACAAACAAAGTAGGTGTGTGAGCGTGACACCAGGGCTTACATGTTTCGGCCAGCAGCCGTAATCATAGCCATAGGTGCCATGCAGGTGAGTGCATACTTAAAAAGGTAGTAGTAAATTGTGATTGGACAAAATACAAATTAAAAAAACGCCCACACTTCGCAGGTAGAAAAGGGAGTTAACCCTTACTTCCCTAAATATGGAACAACACGTATAGATACATAGACAGGTTAATAAGTGTACAGAGTTATGGTATAGAATTCAAGACATCATTAGTGCATGATATACATGTTGGAGAGAATAGATAAAAATAAAAATAAAAATAGAAATAAAAGTTCTGGCCATACAAACCAACAGAATGCTATATAGATGTACAAGACTAAACACTATACAAAATAGAATGCTGCACTAGATGTACTATACTTCAAATTATGGTGCAAAAATGTATAGAATATAAAATATTTAGCTTATAATACTTGACACTTCTAATACACAATATTGTATAGTAAAGTTTAGCCCCTGTCTACCTAATCTTAGTATAGTGATAGAATGTGTACTATGTAGACAATGCACCTAAATTTATATAGTGGTGCTTGCGGCTAGTTGTAATACTAAATAGACATTATGAATAATGTATAACAGGATAAGAGGGAAGGGGGAGAAGAAGGGGAAGGATGGAAAAAAAAAAGGATGAAAAGAGAACGCATAATGTATAATTCAATAGTAATGAAAGTATGAAGGAACATATACTAGAATAGTAAAATGAAAGCAAATAACATTGAGTAAAAGTGTGTATAATAGTTAGATATATGCCCTAAACGTACGGTGATATACGATTTATATTGGAAAAACATAAGAGCAATGTATATATATTCATAACCTTAATGGGTAATACATAGACCATGGTATGTCCTGAGAGTAGATGATAGTTCTTAAAGAGATAGATGTATACATATGTACTACTCTATCTATAGGGCAACAGTAAAATAAGAGGTATATAAACCCATAATATAGTAATATCAATAATTGCACAGAATGGTAGTTGGATGTAGTGTATAGTGTGTTATACTCTGTGGTATATGAGGCATGGTGTACATAACGGCAGGGCTTACCGATGTGACTATTCCCAAAAGTTGATCAAATCATATCTGGAGTTTAATCCTAATGGAAGTCTGGTTTTTAACGTATAGATCCAATATACTTCTCTTTTAGCAAGTATATTCTCTAAGTTGCCACCCCTTTTTGGGACTTTGGCTTGTTCTATTGCCAGCCATTTAAAAGAATTTAAGCTGCATCTATGTTTAGTGGCAAAATGTTGAACTAGAGGTGTGCTTGACGTACCTTTAGTGATTGTTGAAAAGTGTTCCCTGATGCGTGAATTGATGTCCCTTGAGGTTAACCCCACATACTGGATGTTACATAAGGTGCATATAATAATATATATGACATCCGTACTTTGGCAGTTGAGACAAGTTTTAATAGGATATGTCTGACCAGTTGTTGTAGAAGTAAATTCTTTTGTAACCCAAGCAAAGTCACAGGGTTTACACTTTTTATGGCCACATTTAAACATACCTAAATGTTGTAACCATGAGCTAGTGGGTTGTGATGTCTGTTTGAGTTCTGTTGGCGACAGGATGGATGCTAGTGTAGGGCTTTTTCTGTATGAGCACCTAACCCCTTGTTTTACGGTGTCAATCAGCTTATCATCAGCTGCCAGCAGAGGAAAATGTTTCTTAACTATATTACAAATCTGTGGGTATTGTGTACTATATGTTGTCACAAAGTGTACACCTTGAAAATCACTATGTATTTGTTTGGGTTTGTCTTTCAAAAGTTGGTCTCTATCTAACTTGTCCACAGCTGATCTCGCTTGTTTGATATGTCTGCGTGTATATTTTCTTTCTTTAAGCCTCTTCTCAAGGCAATCAGCCTCCCGCACATAATCTACAGTATTGCTGCAGTTCCTCTTTAGCCTAGAAAATTGGCCCTTTGCAACAGCATATGATGTGTTTTTGGGGTGACAGCTGGAAGCGTGCAGGAGGGTATTGCCAGAGATGGGCTTGCGATATACTTTAGAGGTAATGTGTCCGCTACTTTCTCCTGTAAGGCATAGATCTAAGTAACTGATAGACTTTGTGTCTGTGACATAGGTAAAATTTAAGTTTAGATCATTATTGTTAATCATTTCCATGAAAGATAATATATCTACAGGTGACCCTGACCAAATGAAAAGAAGGTCATCTATGTAGCGTTTAAAAAAACAAATATGTGATCTGTATGGGTTACTATGGTCAAAGATGTTGTCTAGCTCCCATTTGCCAAGAAATAGATTTGCATAGGAGGGGGCGTATTTCGCCCCCATGGCCGTTCCACATCTCTGAACATAGTATCGCCCTTCAAAGGTGAAAAAATTGTGAGTCAAAAGAAATTCCAGGATTCTCAAAACATAGTCTTGAAAGGCAGGTGTGTATTCTGTATGTGTGATCAAAAAGTACCTAACTGCCTCAATGCCTTTATTATGTGGAATTCTGGAATATAATGAGACTACATCCACTGAAAGCCAGTGATAATTTGAGCTTCTATATGGTAAAGATTACACAGCCAAGTCGCAACTACAGGGGCGGCAGAGCTCATTTGGGGTAAGTCCCGGGAACAACTAAATAGACTGTTACATATGTTTGTCTGCAGAAGAATTGCATATTTGAAGAGCTGTTCTCATCCTTCTTTATTTCACATTATTCAACTGGCATATAATAATTCCCCTTTCATGTCCAAGAGAGGAGCAGGCATAGGGACAGAGGGCATACAGTTTACATATAGGACGCAGCAGACTCTGCATATATGAGGTATAAAATGGCAAAGCCCCCTGTTGATCATTAATGAGAGGGTGAAAACGAATATATAGGGAATCTGGATGCTTAAAGTTTTTTTTTGTTAGGTCACTACGAATAACAGCCTTAGTCTCTCTAACTTGATTAAGCAACTATAGGGGCTGGATCAAGACACGATTAGAGGACATCTGTGTGACTCTGAGGGTCTAAAGACACAAGAACTAGAATTCCCTATGTATTAATAGATTTGCATTATTAAATGGATCATTTCAAAATGTGCCAAAAGCAGCTTCTATGTTAAGGTAATAGATATCAACCTGGAGCGACTACAGCCACCCGTGTTCTGAAATATATCTCAAAATGTTATGCAGGAGATAAAATACAATGATTGTGACCCTTGATTTAACCAAAGGAGCTGCTTGGGAAAGATAGCGATATAAAAGTTTGTTAAAAAATTATTGTTTCTAATCTGGGAAGTCGCGCAAGATTCAGACAAGATGAAAAGCAGAAACCAGTCTGTGAAGGAGTGTCTTTCCAAATCACAGTCAAAGCTAAAAGTACCAGATAAATCTACGAGCCCGCCGAAACAAAACGCTCCAGCAGAAGCATCAGATGAAGATACCCCACAACCTGGAGATATCCCAGATAGCGAGTTACTAAATCAAATTAAAACCTTCTTTCATGAAGAATTAAAGATGGCTCTATATGACCTTAAACAGGATCTCAGAGAGATAGGAGGGAGAACAACGGAGATTTAAAATAAGCTTGATGATATTTCGGAAGAAATTCCTCAAATCTAACATACCCTACTAGATCACTCCATCTATATTAAAAAACTTGAGGATCAAGTAGAAGATTTGGAGAACCGATCTAGGCGCTCCAATTTCAGAATCAGTAACCTTCCAAAAGACTATAAAAAATTTGCAAGCAGTTATGACAGAGATCTTTCATCAACTCATCCCGAAGACAGAACCTTCCATATTACTAATGGATAGGGTACATAGAGCTTTGACCAAACCCTCTCAATCCAAAACAAGAGACATAATAGTCAAGCTATACTACTTCCATGTAAAAGCTGCTAGACAAGCAGGCACAGTAACATATGAAGGGCACAATTAAGGAGACATCAAGAGATGAGACCAGTGGTGGCAACACTAATAAGAGAAAAGCTAAGATACAGGTGGAACTTTCCGTTTCAACTGATCTTCACATAAAAGAATACTACTTATGCATGCTCCTCAGTAGAGGAAGGGCTGATGTTACTCTCCAAGCTGGAGATTCCAGTAGAAGACATAGAACCACAGGGACCCCAGAGGCCGATGAAGAAACTGCAGCAAAGGGACTGGGCTGTAGAAAACAAGAATGGAAAACCTAAAAAAGCCAAACTAAGCCCCACAGGAGAAGCGGGGGGGGGGGGGAGAGTTATTCACTCCAATACAGAAGCACCACCGGTCCCATGATTCTGACTTTATCAGGAGTTTGTGCCCAGATTTCCAAAGATGATGAATAGCATACTTATCGACAAGCAGGTCATATGATTAGTCAAATGTGGACTAAATGTTTTGTTACCAGAACTTTTGATGTATGAAGAATGGAGGGGAGATTCATATTCTATTGAAATGTGTAAAACCATGTTCTATCTCCATCTCCACCCCCTCCTTGTTTTTTCCTCACTGCTGTTTTGTCTTGTGTTTCATTCTTCTTGATTGTTCTTATCTCTTCTTAGCTTTATATATTTCATAGGATGAGAATACGAAAGGAGTCAGAGGACGCTCCAGAGTTGACTTGAATTTATATAATTACTCACTGTTATGGATGCGGTTGATAGCATCAAGTTTTATGTGACACTAACCTAATATGCATGACCCTCATCTGAGTACAAGCTTATGAAGAACCTAGTTAATATCTGTAAGAAAAATCCTCTGATCAGAGGTACCTCCATCTCATTTCCATTAGCTTTTTGGATTTGAGGATATAAAATTATAGTAGGGGGGGACTTCAATATGACGCTTAATGATGACTTAGATAGAACCTCCCCAGTCACCCATAAAAAGAAAATAATTACCCCAGCCCAGCAGCTTTTGAAAGATTTTCTTCTAGACTTTAACTTAATAGACAGTTGGAGTGCATTAAATAGGAGAGACAGAGACTATACCTTCTACTCCTCGATACACGGCACTCGCTCCAGAATAGATTTAATACTAATAAGTCAGATCCTGTTAACTTTGGTGAAAGCAGCGAACATTCATAATTGCTCATGGTCGGATCATGATATGATGATGTTGGATCTGGAAGGGATAATAAACCAGAATTAGAGTTAAGTCCTGGTCCCTGCACCCGAGCCTACTTCAGAACGATATCCTCCTACAGAAAGTACATCAACACATTAGAGAATTTATAGCCATAAATGAAGGCTCTACAACTAACCTAAATTTTGTCTGGAGTGCACTCAAAGCCTCCATAAGAGGATTACTAATCGTCGAATTAAGTAGACTCAAGAAAGTATATAGTAATACATTAGATAAACTGAGAATAGAGATAGCCTCATTAAGAGAACAGGTGACAAGGAATCCCCAAAACAAGCTAGTACAGTTACATAAAAATAAAAATGAGGAACTAAACCAACTCTTAGATAAAGAGGCGATTCACTTGATTAAAACAGTGGACTCCAGATATTACATATATGGAAACAAGCCAGATAAAATGTTAGCAAACAAACTAAAAGAGCTGACCAGAGCAACCTCTATTCCTCAAATCCAAAAAGCTAATGGAAAGGTTACTAATGATCCCCTCCAGATAGCTAATGAATTTGCTAACTTCTATAATAATCTCTATAATGTACCCACTGTTAAACAAGTTGACAACAAGAGGGCTGAATTAGATAGATTCCTCAATAATAGTTCACTAAAGACCATATCAAAGGAGGAACTAGAATCCCTTAATTCCCCCATCACAATACAGGAAGTCTCAATAGCCATTAAAAAGAAATAAAGCTCCAGGACTGGATGGGTTCCCAGGTTCCTTTTATAAGGATTTACAACTTTCTTTAGTGCCCCAGTTGGTTCTACTGTATAATAACATCCTACAGGGTGTAGATATTCCCCCAGACCTTTTGACTGCAAGGGTGACTGTTATCCCAAAGCCAGGCAAAAATAAACAGTATTGTCAAAATTACCGCCCAATCTCCCTAATTAATCAGGACCTTAAATTATTTACTAAAATTCTAGCAAACCGTTTAGCTACACCCATCAGAAGTTTGATAAACACAAACCAAGTAGGCTTCATTACACAGAGGGAGGCACCAGACAACATATGGAAAGTGATTGATTTGATCAACCTGGCATCGGTTAATGGGATGCCTTCTCTGTTCCTAGCTCTGGATGCAGAGAAGGCATTCGACAGGGTTAATTGGGATTATATGCCTGCAGTGCTTAATAAGATGGAAATTACGGGACCTTTTAGCGACGCTTTAAAAAAGTTATATTCACTGCTGACGCGTTTATTAAGCTATCAAGGGTATCAATCAACTCAAATACAAATTCAAAATGGTACTAGACAAGGATGCCCTCTATCTCCCCTACTTTTTGTGATGTGTATTGAGCCTCTTGCTGTGAAAATAAGAGATAACCCAGATATATCAGGTATAACGGTAGGGCGGAGGGAATACAAAATATTGTTATTCGCGCATTATGTTATCCTTGCAGTAACTAAGCCATTACTTTCTCTCCCAATAGTATATTCTATGATAAGCAAATTCAGACTATTGTCAGGCTGTAAGCTTAATGAAAGCAAATGTGAAACCCTTAGCATACAACTCCCAAAACAATAAAAAAAACTGTTAGAGATAAACTTTGCATTTAAATTGGTTAAGACATCTCTCAAGTATCTTGGAATCAATCTTACAAATTATGTAAACACACTTTATAAGGAAAATTATATCCCCATGTTTTCACAGATCAAAAGGCAACTAATTAATTGCACAAAATATAATATCTCATTATATGGGATAATTAGATCTATTAAAATGACAGTACTACCTAAGCACCTATATTTATTTAGATCACTTCCGATATCAATACCAATAGCAGAATTATATGTGATGTAAAGAGAAATCTTAAGATTGTTTGGCAAGGAAAGAGGGCAAGGATAAACAAACATATACTGATGAGGCATAGGGTGAGAGGGGGGATTGGGTTACCAAATCTAATTTCGTACTATTTTGCAGCCAGACTAGCACAGACCATGCAATGGTATAAATCAGAGCTAGCCCCACAGTGGGTCCAACTAGAAAAAGGACATAATTTGGGTGGGAAGAATAGATAATATTCTCTGGACGAATAAACAAAATAGATCTCAGCACATTAGACAATATGTTTCGATCTGTTACCCCACTTTTATATGGGATAAACTGACTAGGGCATATCCTTTACTCAATGTAAGATCACAACTAACCCCACTTGCCCCTCTTGACTTGTTAGTCAGCATTTAAATACAAAAGAAATGGGAAAACAAGGGCCTATACCGAATTGCAGACACCCTTATAAATAACAATATATTGTCCTTTACTCAATATGTGGAATTAGGTACACCTGAATGAAATGAGTGGTTCCACTACCTACAGCTTAAGTCTAGAGTACGAGAGATAATGGGACCAGATAAACCCCCAAATAACACTTTATTTGAATCCCTATGTTTATCAAAAAACCCTAGAAGTGGTCTGATTTCATTACTTTACCCGACTCTCAGTATGGCGGTTAGTGTGGAAAAGAATTATATTATGATCAAATTGGAACAGGACCTAAACAAGTCCTGGACAGTAGAAACTTGGGTTACAAACATTAACAAAGGCTTGTCATTCTCCCCCAATGCAATGTTGAAAGAGAACTACCTTAAGGTACTTTACAAATGGTATGTCTATCCTACAAGATTTACTAGGTCGATGGAAGTAGCCCTTCCTTTGTGCTATAGGGGATGTGGAGAGGTTGGGTCATATCTGCATATGTGGTGGCAATGTGAGAAGGTTAAAAAGATCTGGGACCAAGCCTCTACGTATCTATGCTTAATTTTAGAAAAAGAGATAGTACTAACCCCGGAACAGGCCTTACTTCATTTCCTCCCTGAGGGGATACTGAAAAGACGACATAAACTTATAGCTATGATTTGCACTGTTACAAGATTTGTATAGCTTGATTTTGAAAAGTGGTAACTCCTACATTTGAATACATTAAAAAAAAATAGAATATCATTATAATATGACTGGTGCCTCCGCAGTTCTCTTAAACACAAGTAACCGATTTATTGAACAATGGGAGCCGTACATTATGCACACTGAGAGAGTAAACAGAGCCAGAAAACTAAACAATCAGACGGCCATAGGGGTAGATATCCCGCCTAATGAGGTTCATTAAAAGGTGAGACCCATTTGTTCAGAGCTAGACATGAATAGGATTGTAGCTGGGTAGGACACTAGCTGGAAGATTTTGCTCCCACCTAAGGTATAACAAATTACAGGATGTATGTAGATTTGAATCCCATAATAATAAAGACAATATATTAGCAAAATATATCTGAAAGATAAATGTAAACACTGTCATTCGCTTTATATCAATTACTTATGTAATCAGTTGAAGCATTTGAAGACTGTATTATTTGTTATTGTCGATTTTGTTTCATGTATAATTTTTTTTTCTTTTTCTTACTTGTAACCAACGAAAAATCAACAAGTAAAAAAAAATGGGCATTTAGCTCTTTTGCATTGCCCTTAAAAGGGCATTTAGCTCTTTTATGAAAAGCCCAAACCCTAAACTAAAAAAAAACAAAAAAGCTATCACTAACCCCCGAAGATCCACTTACAGTTTTTGAAGTCCCGCTTGAACAATCTTCATCCAGGCAGCGAAGTCCTTATCCATGCGGCGAGAAGTCTTCATCCAGACGGCCTCTTCTATCTTCATCCAGACGGCTTCTTCTATCTTCATCCAGGCGGCATCTTTTATCTTCATCCTGGCGGCGCGGAGCGGGTTCATCCTGAAGACATCCGGTGCGGAGCATCCTCTTCATACGGTCACCTCTGTATACTTAATCTTCAATGCAAGGTACGCAATTCAAAATGCATTCCTATTGGCTGATTTTGGAAATTCAAATCAGCCAATAGGATGAGAGCTACTGAAATTTTGTACCTGTATGAAGATCGTTCAAGCAGGACTTCAAAAACTGTAAGTGCATCTTCGGGGGTTAGTGATAGGTTTTTTTAAGGTTTTTTTTGGGTGAGTTTTCTTTTTAGTTTAGGGTTTGGTCTTTTCATAAAAGAGCTATATGCCCTTTTCAGGGCAATGCAAAAGAGCTAAATGTCTTTTTCAGGGCAATAGTTATCTTAGGTTTTTTTAGATATTTTTTTATTTGGGTTTGGGGGGGTGGGGGTTTGTAATGTTAGTGGGACTTTGTATTTTTTTCAGGTAAAAGAGCTGTTTAACTTAGGGCAATGCCCTACAAAAGGCCCTTTTTAAAGGGACATGCCACCCACATTTTTTCTTTTATGATTTAGAAAGAGAATGCAATTTTAAACATCTTTCTAATTTACTTATATTATCTAATTTGTTTAATTATCTTGATATTCTTTGATGAAAAGCATATCTAGATATGCTCACTAGCTGCTGATTGGTTGCTGCACATAGAAGCATCATGTGATTGGCTCACCATGTGCATTGCTTTTTCATCAAATAAGGATATTTAACAAATGAAGCAAAATAAATTATGGAAGTAAATTGTAATGTTGTTTAAATTTCTATTATCTATCTGAATAATGAAAGAAAGATTTTGGATTTAGTGGCCCTTTAAGAGCTATTGGTAGTTTATTGTAGATTAGGTCTTTTATTTTGGGGTGTTTTTTTAAAATGGGTATTAGAATAGGAATAATTTTTATTATTTTTGATAATTTGTTTGTTATTTTGTGTAATGTATTTTTTTTTCTTTTGGGGTGGGTTTTTATTTTTAGATTAGGGCTTGGGCATTTCATAAAAGAGCTGAATGCCCTTTTAAGGGCAGGAAAAATAGCTAAATGCCATTTTAAGGGTAATGCCCATACAAATGCCCTTTTCAGGCTTTTCAGATTAGGTTTTACTTTATTTTTATTTTGTGGGTTTGGGGGTGGGGTTTTGTATACTGTTAGGAGGTGTTTGTTTTGTTTTGTAGCAAAAGAGCTGTTAACTTTAGGGCAATGCCCTACAAAAGGCCTTTTAAGGGCCCTTGGTAGTTTATTATAGATAGGCTTTTTTATTTTGGGGTGGGTTTTTTATATTTTTAGAATAGAAATAATTTTTATTATTTTGGATAATTTCATTTTTTATTTTTTGTAATTTTAGTGTTTTTTATTTTTTGTATTGTTAGGTTTTAGTGTAAGGCAGCTTAGGTTTTATTTCACAGGTAAGTTTGTATTTATTTTAACTAGGCAGTTAGTAAATAGTTAATAACTATTTACTAACTAGTCTAC
The DNA here is from genome assembly GCF_027579735.1 of Bombina bombina. Classification (NCBI taxonomy): domain Eukaryota; kingdom Metazoa; phylum Chordata; class Amphibia; order Anura; family Bombinatoridae; genus Bombina; species Bombina bombina. Next base: position 100,965,309 of record NC_069509.1, read on the forward strand.
CTAGTTAAAATAAATACAAACTTACCTGTGAAATGAAAATAATACCTAAGCTAGCTACAATATAACTATTAGTTATATTGTAGCTAGCTTAGGTTTTATTTCACAGGTAAGTATGTATTTAGTTTTAAATAGGTAGTTTGTTAATAATTGTAACTTTAATTTAGCTCTATTTTAATTATGTTAAAGTTAGGGGGTGTTAGGGTTAGAGTTAAGTGAGGGTTAGGTTTAGGGGTTAATATAGTTTAATTTAGGTTGTTGTGATGTGGGGGGTGGCGGTTTAGGGGTTAATATGTTTATTTAGTGGTAGTGATGTTTAGGGGTTAATAGCTTTATTTAGTTGCAGCGATGCCAGAGGTTTAGGGGTTAATAGCTTTATTTAGTTGCAGCGATGTCAGGGAGCGGCGGAATAGGGGTTAATAGGTTTATTATAGTGTGGGCAATGTTGGAGTGCAGTGGAATAGGGGTTAATAACTTTATTATAGTGACGGCGATATCAGGAGCTGCAGATTATGAGTTAATAGCTTTATTTAGGTGGTGGCGATATTGGGAGCGGCAGATTAGGGGTTAATAACATTAAGTAGATGTCGGCAATAACGGGGGCGGCAGATTAGGGGTGTTTAGACGTGGGGTTTATCTTAGGGTGTAAGGTTCAAACGTATCTTTTTTTCCTATAGACATCAATGGGGCTGCATTACGGAGCTTTACATTCCGCGCTTCAGGTGTTTTTTCTGACACCTTCTCCCCATTAATGTCTATGGGGAAAGCATGCACGAGCACGCCAAAACAGCACTTGAATTGTGTGTGGTATGGAGCTCAACGCAACCATATTGCACACACAAGCCGGCTGTTTGAAAACTTGTAAAGGCTGCGCTATAGGGGATGAAATAACGCAACTTTTATTGTGTTTGTTAAATTCCTTATAGCGCGCATTACTTGTAATCTAGCTGTTCATTTATTAATATTTTATTAAAAATAAATACAATATAAATACAATAAAATTGCACCGTATAGCGCACATGCAAAACCCAAAAGGAGTAATATAATTATTTTATTGGGGCTAAGCTGACACGAGTAATATAATTTTTTTTATGCGCGCTAAGCCTACAGGAGTTATTTCTATATGAATAAAAAATGTATATACATAGGGATAAATTACGCAAACATGTCGGAAGGACCGCGCAAAAATACTTCCCGTACTAGGGGAAGGAATTTTTGGGTCTGCTAACTGTCTAGCCTCTTCCCATTTGCGCACTATAAAAGATTCAGTACTGCACAATCTTTACACCTGTAACCGGCTTAGCGTGCTAGACACAGGGGCCTAGGAGCTTAGTGAGAGATAGTGGTTGTCAGTGGATTTTACACTGTTATTTGTTTAGCTACACACATACATATACATACATAGTATAATTAAATGTACACTTAGGCCTGAGGGTCGTTTAGTGTTAAAAAGTGGGATAGGACCAGAGAGGATTGAGGAGAGAGTTAGTGTCCCACCCTAGAACAGGCACATCTAGAGTAAGCACAGAAGGAGAGAGGCCTAGGCCTGTAGAGGGTTGGGGGGGATAGAAGGAGAGAGGGCTGGTCCCTCATCACAGACAGGAGGGCACGGTTCTGCTAGAAAGCCTAATAAGCCCAGGAAGAGGGAGGAGCGTTATAGGGAGGCCAAGAAATTGGATCTGATAGAGGTGTATGTGCAGAGAGCCTGCCAATTGGACAGGTGTGTTTTTTCCAGCAACAGTAGAAGTAGGCTATAGCAGGAAATCAGGGAAGCATGGCTAAGAGTGGCCAATTTCAAAAACACCATAGCTAGCATTAAGCATCAGTACAGAGTAGTGACTGAAAAGCTGAAAATGGAGAATGAGCGGGCAAGTCAACCCAGTGGCCCACTCATTGTCTATAGTGGTTGGGCGGAGCTGCTGAGAGGCCGTTTGACTACAGGTGAAGAGCTTTAAAGGGTTTTTGTATTAAAATAAGTTATATCAGGGAAATGAAAGAAAGAAAATTACATATATAGACATACTTAAAAAAAAAAAGGCATGTCATGGAAATTTAAAGTTTATGGGGCGAAATTTAAAGTTTAAAGACCGCTGCTCCATAACTTGTCCGCCTGCTCTGAGGCCGCAGACAGAAATCAACCTGATTGGATACGATCGGGTTGATTGACACCCCCTGCTAGTGGCCAATTGGTCGCAAATCTGCAGGGGTGGCATTGAACCAGCAGTTCACAAGAACTGCTGGTGCAATGATAAATGCTGACAGTGTATGCTGTCAGCATTTATCGATGTGCAGCGGACATGATGCGCTAGATCATATCATGTCTGCTTGCACTATGTTAAATATACCCCTCAAAATATATATAGACTATAACTTACAAATGTTTACAAATACCATTAAAACGTATTCCGTTAGTACTAATGTTATGTTCTTTTAAAGATGCTGCCTAATTACAGAAATCACTTAAATACATGCCAATACATAATTTCAATGACTACAGATCCCTTGCTGAAAGTGCTGATAATCCTATTAGAAGCGCTTGTCACACTATTCAGCTGTGTACCTAGTGTTGCTGATTTTGAATCTGCGGCAGATTCCACTCAGGACTAGCATTTTAATGTGGGTACTGAGGGGTGCTTCTATTATGGGCTTAACCTTGATGCTTTATAACAGTATAGTGATTTAAATAAAAACACATTTTTTAGTGACATGCTCAATCATGTTTTCTTTATAATTCACTAATAAAAAGCAGGATCGCAAGAGCAGAGTGAATAGGCCCTTCATGAGAAGGAACCTTGGGATGAAGAGGATTTTCCTACCCATGGAGGATCCTTCTTGCAACTCCTGGAGGAAGATGGGGAGCCTGTTTATGGAATGCAGGATAAGCCACCCGTCTACCAGCTTGTAGCTAATGTGTCCCCTCTGACACTGGGAGATGACTACTCCCTGCTCACCCTAGGACAAGATTCTGCACAGGCCCTTTCCCCTCAGCCCCTGGACCTCTTCCAACTTACATGGCCTCCCCTGAATTTCCTGCCACCTCCACCCACATCACTGGGGCCTTATGCCCCACCTGTGTACTACCCTGCACCACTACCACAGACTTAACCAGTGCGTGATTTTCCATAGCGCCTTATTACAGGTTGTGTGGTCCAGCTAAAATGCTTGCGTTACAGCCTATATTGACAAAAGCCATTACGCGATCTGAGACCAGTAGATATGGATTTTACGAAACAAAAACGTTTCACAAAACTCATAACTAAAATTTTACAAAGTACACTAGCACCCATAAACTACCTATTAACCCCTAAACCACCACCCTCCCACATCGCAAATACTATATTAAACTTATTAATCCCTAATCTGCCGCCCACCCACATCACCAATGCTAAAATAAACCTACTAACCCCTAAACCGCCAGCCCCCCAAATCGCCAACACTATATAAACCTAATAACCCCTAAACCACCCGTCTCCATATCGCCAACACTAAATAAATCTAGTAACCCCTAAACCACTGGCCCCCCACATTTCATCTAATAAACTAAACCTATAAGCCCCTAAACCGCCAGCCCCCCACATCGTAACTAATAAATTAAACCTATTAACCCCTAAACCAGTGGCCCCTCACATCGCATAACACTAAATTAATCTATTAAACCCTAAATCTAACAACCCCTAACTTTAAATTAAAAGTTAAAATATAACTATCTTTATATAAATAAACACTTACCTGTAAAATAAAAAAAATAACATTAAACTATAAATTAACCTAACATTGCTATGCTAATAAGATAAAAAAAACTACCAATTAAAAAACCTAAATTACAAATTTAAATAACTTAATACTTCGAAAAAAAATTAAATCTAACATTACAAAAAAAATAATAAACACTAAAAATACGAAAAATAAAAAACTCTGGGCTAGATTTAGAGTTGGGCGGTAGCCGTGAAAACCAGCGTTAGAGGCTCCTAACGCTGGTTTTAGGCTACCGCCGGTATTTGGAGTCAGTCAGGAAAGGGTCTAACGCTCACTTTTCAGCCGCGACTTTTCCATACCGCAGATCCCCTTACGTCAATTGCGTATCCTATCTTTTCAATGGGATCTTTCTAACTCCGGTATTTAGAGTCGTGTTTGAAGTGAGCGTTAGAAATCTAACGACAAAACTCCAGCCGCAGAAAAAAGTCAGTAGTTAAGAGCTTTCTGGGCTAACGCCGGTTCATAAAGCTCTTAACTACTGTGCTCTAAAGTACACTAACACCCATAAACTACCTATGTACCCCTAAACCGAGGCCCCCCCACATCGCCGCCACTCTATAAATTTTTTTAACCCCTAATCTTCCGCTCCGTACACTGCCGCCAACTACGTTATCCCTATGTACCCCTAATCTGCTGCCCCTAACACCGCCGACCCCTATATTATATTTATTAACCCCTAATCTGCCGCCCCCGCTATCGCTGACCCCTGCATATTATTATTAACCCCTAATCTGATGTCCGCACGCTGCCGCCAGCTACATTATAGCTATGTACCCCTAATCTGCTGCCCCTAACACCGCCGACCCCTATATTATATTTATTAACCCCTAATCTGCCGCCCCCGCTATCGCTGACCCCTGCATATTATTATTATTAACCCCTAATCTGCCGTCTGCACGCCGCCCCCAGCTACATTATAGCTATGTACCCCTAATCTGCTGCCCCTAACACCGCCTCCACCTGCCTACACTTATTAACCCCTAATCTGCCGACCGGACTGCACCGCTACTATAATAAAGTTATTAACCCCTAATCCGCCTCACTCCCGCCTCAATAACCCTATAATAAATATTATTAACCCCTAATCTGCCCTCCATAACATCGCCGACACCTAACTTCAATTATTAACCCCTAATCTGCCGATCGGAGCTCACCGCTACTCTAATACATTTTTAACCCCTAAAGCTAATTTTAACCCTAACCCTAACACCCCCCTAAGTTAAATATAATTTTATTCTAACGAAATAAATTAACTCTTATTAAATAAATTATTCCTATTTAAATCTAAATACTTACCTGTAAAATAAACCCTAATATAGCTACAACATAAATTATAATTATATTATAGCTATTTTAGGATTAATATTTATTTTACAGGCAACTTTGTATTTATTTTAACCAGGTACAATAGCTATTAAATAGTTAAGAACTATTTAATAGCTAAAATAGTTAAAATAATTACAAAATTACCTGTAAAATAAATCCTAACCTAAGTTACAATTAAACCTAACACTACACTATCAATAAATACATTAAATAAACTACCTACAATTATCTACAATTAAAGCTAACACTACACTATCAATAAATAAATTAAATACAATTCCTACAAATAAATACAATTAAATAAACTAACTAAAGTACAAAAAATAAAAAAAAACTAAGTTACAAAAAATAAAAAAATATTTACAAACATTAGAAAAAGATTACAACAATTTAAAACTAATTACACCTACTCTAAGCCCCCTAATAAAATAACAAAGACCCCCAAAATAAAAAAATGCCCTACCCTATTCTAAATTACAAAAGTTCAAAGCTCTTTTACCTTACCAGCCCTGAACAGGGCCCTTTGCGGGGCATGCCCCAAAGAATTCAGCTCTTTTGCCTGTAAAAAAAACACGTACAATACCCCCCCAACATTACAACCCACCACCCACATACCCCTAATCTAACCCAAACCCCCTTAAATAAACCTAACACTAAGCCCCTGAAGATCTTCCTACATTATCTTCACCTCACCGGGTATCACCGATCGGTCTTGGCTCCAAAATCTTCATCCAACCCAAGCGGGGGCTAGACATCCATCATCCGGCGGCTGAAGAGGTCCAGAAGAGGCTCCAAAATCTTCATCCTATCCGGGAAGAAGAGGCGATCCAGACTGGCAACCATCTTGATCCAAGCGGCATCTTCTATCTTCATCCGATGAGGACCGGCTCCATCGTGAAGACCTCCAGTGCGGATCAATCTTCTTCCGACGACGTCCAACTGAAGAATGACGGTTCCTTTAAGGGACGTCATCCAAGATGGCGTCCCTCGAATTCCGATTGGCTGATAGGATTCTATCAGCCAATCGGAATTAAGGTAGGAAAATTCTGATTGGCTGATGGAATCAGCCAATCAGAATCAAGTTCAATCCAATTGGCTGATCCGATCAGCCAATCAGATTGAGCTCGCATTCTATTGGCTGATCGGAATTCCTACCTTAATTCCGATTGGCTGATAGAATCCTATCAGCCAATCGGAATTCGAGGGACGCCATCTTGGATGACGTCCCTTAAAGGAACCGTCATTCTTCAGTTGGACGTTGTCGGAAGAAGATTGATCCGCGCTGGAGGTCTTCACGATGGAGCCGGTCCTCATCGGATGAAGATAGAAGATGCCGCTTGGATCAAGATGGTTGCCGGTCTGGATCGCCTCTTCTTCCCGGATAGGATGAAGATTTTGGAGCCTCTTCTGGACCTCTTCAGCCGCCGGATGATGGATGTCTAGCCCCCGCTTGGGTTGGATGAAGATTTTGGAGCCAGGACCGATCGGTGATACCCGGTGAGGTGAAGATAAGGTAGGAAGATCTTCAGGGGCTTAGTGTTAGGTTTATTTAAGGGGGTTTGGGTTAGATTAGGGGTATGTGGGTGGTGGGTTTTAATGTTGGGGGGGGGGGTATTGTATGTGTTTTTTTTACAGGCAAAAGAGCTGAATTCTTTGGGGCATGCCCCGCAAAGGGCCCTGTTCAGGGCTGGTAAGGTAAAAGAGCTTTGAACTTTTGTAATTTAGAATAGGGTAGGGCATTTTTTTATTTTGGGGGTCTTTGTTATTTTATTAGGGGGCTTAGAGTAGGTGTAATTAGTTTAAAATTGTTGTAATCTTTTTCTAATGTTTGTAAATATTTTTTTATTTTTTGTAACTTAGTTCTTTTTTATTTTTTGTACTTTAGTTAGTTTATTTAATTGTATTTATTTGTAGGAATTGTATTTAATTTATTTATTGATAGTGTAGTGTTAGCTTTAATTGTAGATAATTGTAGGTAGTTTATTTAATTTATTTATTGATAGTGTAGTGTTAGGTTTAATTGTAACTTAGGTTAGGATTTATTTTACAGGTAATTTTGTAATTATTTTAACTATTTTAGCTATTAAATAGTTCTTAACTATTTAATAGCTATTGTACCTGGTTAAAATAAATACAAAGTTACCTGTAAAATAAATATAAATCCTAAAATAGCTATAATATAATTATAATTTATATTGTAGCTATATTAGGATTTATTTTACAGGTAAGTATTTAGCTTTAAATAGGAATAATTTATTTAATAAGAGTTAATTTATTTCGTTAGATTTAAATTATATTTAATTTAGGGGGGTGTTAGTGTTAGGGTTAGACTTAGCTTTAGGGGTTAATACATTTATTAGAATAGCGGTGAGCTCCTGTCGGCAGATTAGGGGTTAATACTTGAAGTTAGGTGTCGGCAATGTAAGGGAGGGCAGATTAGGGGTTAATACTATTTATTATAGGGTTAATGAGGCGGGAGTGAGGCGGATTAGGGGTTAATACATTTATTATAGTAGCGCTAAGGTCCGGTCGGTAGATTAGGGGTTAATAAATGTAGTTAGGTGGAGGCGACATTGGGGGCGGCAGATTAGGGGTTAATAAATAAAATATAGGGGTCGGCGATGTTAGGGCAGCAGATTAGGGGTACATAGGGATAATGTAGGTGGCTGGGGTGTACGGAGCGGCAGATTAGGGGTTAAAAATAATATGCAGGAGTCAGCGATAGCGTGGGCGGCAGATTAGGGGTTAATAAGTGTAAGGTTAGGGGTGTTTAGACTCGGGGTACATGTTAGAGTGTTAGGTGCAGACGTAGGAAGTGTTTCCCCATAGCAAACAATGGGGCTGCGTTAGGAGCTGAACGCGGCTTTTTTGCAGGTGTTAGGTTTTTTTTCAGCTCAAACAGCCCCATTGTTTTCTATGGGGGAATCGTGCACGAGCACGTTTTTTAAGCTGGCCGCGTCCGTAAGCAACTCTGGTATCGAGAGTTGCAGTGGCGGTAAATATGCCTGTACGCTCCCTTTTTGGAGCCTAACGCAGCCATTCTGTGAACTCTCAATACCAGAGTTATTTAAAAGGTGCGGCCAGAAAAAAGCCAGCGTTAGCTACGCGGGTCGTTACCGACAAAACTCTAAATCTAGGCGTCTAAGATTACAAAAAATAGTAAACGAAATTATCAAAAATAAAAACAATTACACCTAATCTAATAGCCCTATAAAAATAAAAAAGAACCCCCAAAATAAAAACACCCCCTAACCTAACAATAAACTACCAATAGCCCTTAAAAGGGCCTTTTGTAGGGCATTGCCCTAAGTTATAAACAGCTCTTTTACATTAACAAATTAAAAAGTCCCCCCTAAAAGTAACCCCCACCCAACCCCACAAAACAAAAAACCTAAGTCTAAATAAATCCTAAACTACCCATTCCCCTTAAAGGGTCATTTGTATGGGCATTGCCCTTTAAAGGGCATTCAGCTTTTTTACTGCCCAAAGCCCTAATCTAAAAAAAAAAAAACACCCCAAAAAAACACAAAAAACTAACACTAACCCCAGAATATCTGCTCACGGTTCCTGAAGTCCGGTCATCCATCCTCATCCAGGCGGCGAGAAGTCTTCATCCAGGCGGCAACATCTTCCTTCATCGCTGGACCATCTTCTATCTTCATCCCGGGGGCACGGAGCAGTGGAGGAGCGGAGTGGAGCTGTCCAGGACCGGCGATGACATCCATACATATATCCATACGATCACCAAAGAGGACGCTCCGCGCTGAATGTCATTGCCGGTCCTGGACAGCTCCGTTTCATGCCTACACAGCTCCGCACCACTAGGATGAAGTTAGAAGATGGTCCCGCGATGGAGGAAGATGTCGTGGCCTGGATGAAGACTTCTTGCCGCCTGGATGAGGATGGATGACCGGACTTTAGGAACTGTGAGTAGATATTCTGGGGTTAGTGTTAGGTTGTTTTTTTTTTGGGGGTGTTTTTTTTTTAGATTGGGGCTTTGAGCAGTAAAAGAGCTGAATGCTCTTTTAAGGGCAGTAAAGAGCTGAATGCCCTTTTAAGGGCATTCCCATACAAATGCCCCTTTAGGGGCAATGGGTAACTTAGGATGTTTTTAGACTTAGGTTTTTTATTTTGGGAGTTGGGTGGGGGGTTTTTACTTTTAGGGGGGACTTTGTAATTTTTTAATGTAAAAGAGCTGATTAACTTAGGGCAATGCCCTACAAAAGGTCCTTTTAAGGGCTATTGGTAGTTTATTGTTAGGTTAGGTTTATTTTGGGGGTCTTTTTTATTTTTATTGGTAGTTTATTGTTTATTGTTAGTGTTTTTATTTGGGGGGCCTTTCTTATTTTTATAGGGCTATTGGATCAGTTAATTGTTTTTATTTTTGATAATTATGTTTATTATTTTTGTAATCTTAGAGTTTTTTATTTTTCATATTTTTCGTGTATTATTTTTGTAATGTTAGATTATTATTTTTTTCGTAGTATTAGGTTTATTTAAATTTGTAATTTAGGTTTTTTAATTAGTAGTTTTTTTTTATTTTATTAGAATAGTAATGTTAGGTTAATTTATAGTTTAATTTTAGTTTTTTTTATTTCACAGGTAAGTTTTTATGTCTTTAAAATAGTTGTACTGTAACTTTAAATTTAAAGTTAGGGGGTGTTAGGGTTAAGGGTTAATAGTTTAATTTAGTGTTTTGTGATGTGGGTGGCCAGCAGTTTAGGGGTTAATAGGTTAAGTTTATTAGTTACGATGTGGGGGGCTGGTGGTTTAGGGGTTAATAGGTTGGTTTATTAAATGCAATGTGGGGGGCTGGCGTTTTAGGATTTAATACTTTATTATAGTGTTGACGATGTGGTGGGCCTGCGGTTTAGGGGTTAATAGGTTTATTATAGAAGTAGTGATGTAGGTGGGCAGTGGATTAGGGGTTAATAGGTTTATTTATTAGTTGCGGTGTGGGGGGCCGGTAGTTTTGGCGTAATAGGTTTATTTAGTGTCGGCGATGTCGGCGATGTCGGCGCGGAGCGGCTCCATCTTCAGGACACACGGCGTGGAGCATCCTCTTCTTCTGACGGCTCTTCTCAAATGAAGGTTCCTTTAAGTGACGTCATCCAAGATGGCGTCCCTTGAATTCCGATTGGCTGATAGAATTCTATCAGCCAATCGGAATTAAAGGTGAAAAAATCCTATTGGCTGATGCAATCAGCCAATAGGATTGAGCTTGCATTCTATTGGCTGATTGGAATTAACTAAATATCAAATATTTAAACTAATTACACCTAATCTAATCTGGAATTAACTAAATATCAAATATTTAAACTAATTACACCTAATTTTATTAGATTAGGTGTAATTGGTTTAAATATTTGATATTTAGTTAATTCCAGATTAGATTAGATTTTTGCCCTATCAAAATAAAAAAAAGCCCCCCCCCCCCAAATAAAAAAAAAACACTAGCCTAAACTAAACTGCCAATAGCCCTTAAAAGGGCCTTTTACGGGGGATTGCCCCAAATAAATCAGCTATTTTACCAGTAAAAAAAAATACAAACACAAATTCTATCAGCCGGCTCTCCCCATTGATGTCTATAGGGAAATTGTGCACGAGCACGTAAAAGCAGCGCTGGTATTGGAGTGCTGTATGGAGCTCAATTTTGCTCTACGCTAACTTCTTGCCTGCTAACGCCGGGTTTTTGCAAACCTGTAATTGCAGCACTATAGGGAGGTGAGCGGTGGCAATAACCTGCAAGTTAGCACCGAGCAGCTCTTACCGCAAAACTTGTAATCTAGCCGTTTATTAGGTACTTTGCAATGTGGGGGTTAGTGGATTAGGTGTTAATCCACCAACTCCCACATTGCAAAGTACCTAATAAACGGCTAGATTATGCGATTTGCGTTATACTGAAAAAACAGCGTTATCAGGTGATAACGCTGCTTTTTCACTACCGCTTGTATTACGAGTCTTTACGAGCAGATTTAGGGGCACCACACACGTTTTTGGCCTTACCGCAAATCAACTTACGCAATTTGCGTATAGTCTATTTTCAATGTGTCGTGAGTGATCTCGTCTCAGGTGCAGTAATAAAGAGGTCCAGACCAGATATTTATCAAACAAGGGCTCACCTCAGGAGAGGTAATCTTTATTACACTGTTGCAACAGTGTCCCAGCACAAAACACAGTAACGCAAGACTAACACATTTTCATATACATGCATTTTTATACTATTACAGTAACTTACAAAGCAGACAGCTAATTGACTGATAATGATTGGCCAATAAATCTCACATGATTAGTGGTTGCTAAAAAAAACGGGTTCTCTATGTTAGAATTAGTAAGATATGGTTTCTTGGAATTTGGCCAGATACTAATTGGGTTGGAAAAATAATACTAGACATTTAGAAAACAATCCATGAGAAAAAGCCAAAACAAAGTTATATGTATGTGTAACTTTTTAGGTTAGAAGCAAGTTGTTAGAAAAATGCAGATACGTAGGTTATTAGGTTATAAGTGAATTGCTGGAAAATACAGAAGTAATATATCTGCAGTTTCAGAGAAGAGTTCAGTAAAAGAAAAGGAAAAGTTTGGTTAGACATATAAAATAATGAAAATAGAATGAGCAGCTCATAACATTCCCCCCTTTGATCGCAAACGTCAAAGTGCTGCGATCACAAAAACTCAATGTGACTCAAGGCGGCTTGACAATCACAATGCTATTAGTACATGGGTGCTCCCGTCCAAGATGGTTCACAGGACTACAAGAGGGTAAGCAAAAACAAGGTAGGAGTTAAGTTGTTAGGTAGGAGACTATTCCGCTATTCCCAGACGCTAGTCGCCATCGTGTGGAGTAGACAACTACCTAAACATTCCTATGTTGTATATGTGTGTGTGGCATGACATATGTGTGTGGCATGACATAGTGCAGAAACATCCCCCCCCCCGAATCATTAACAACAATTAACAATCCCCATCATTCTTGTAGAGTTGATGGCGAATAGTGGGTTGTCATTCAGTGTCATGGCATGTTTGGGAGGTGAAGGAATTCTGCACCTGTGAAGGAAACATAGAGAGTATAAGTATAAGGCAATGCAATATGAAGGCAAAATAAAACAATACAGAAAGACAATGAAGAAATAGAAACCACCAGGGAGGGAAAAAGGAGTGGGTTATGGGTATACAGGCTACGAACGAGGTGGCCATCAAGGTAGATGATGGTCCATGGTCTCTCCGTGGCCAGTTTCCCAATATAGGAAAGTTCTAGACGATCCTAGGGACGTAGTGCATCCTGCATAGGGATAAGACAGGGAAATTTAGGGCAAAGCTGGTGGTTAGGCAATAACATTGTAAGATCAAGAGGTCAGACGAGATATAGAGCAGGAGAGAAGTAGGTGAACTCAGAAGAAATCAGGGTCAAGAGAGATCTCAACATGGTGGGGAGATTTAAAACAGATAAAGGGAAACAAGTATTTGGGAGAAGAATGAGACACAGAGAAAACACACTTGCATGTAGAAATTTAACCAGGTACACATTGTATACAGCAACACATCAGGATAAGGCATACTATAATAACAATGCCATACAGAAAAAGGGAGCTTAACCATCCCAAATTAGGTAGCCAATCAAAGAGATGGTCAAAAATACCTCCAAGGCCAAATTTGTCATCAATCACATCTCAGACATCCTGGGAAAGGGACCTTATAACTGTGAGATGGTGACTCAAATTAAGTGATTGATCAGTAACATAGGTACAACATTCTTTGCTCACAAGACTATACCCCCCTCCCCTCCCCTCCTTGGGAAGCCAGGAGGTAATCAAGGGCCATCCTATTCTGCAATACTAGTTGTCTAAGCTGCTTCAACTCTTGGGCCACACTCTGAACAACTCCTGCACTCTCATTCATGAAGGTCTGTAGTATCACAGATAACATGATGATGTCCTGATGATTCAGGTAGACACCAACGGCCAGGAGGATAGCTTGACCAGTTGAATCTCCAGCATACTGTTGGACAAGGGGGAGCAGCGAGCTTCCAGATTCACGTTTATTGCGAATTGGGCCCAAGGGCAGCATGGGGACAACACGGATGGCTGGGGTTACCACACCCAGGAAACAGATGGCTGTATAGTTACCAGGGAGGACTGACACCGCTGTCTGTCCACATATCCAATACAACCCAGGGGGTGGTCTGTTAAGGAAAGATTGTACAAGGGATGGGGAAACAAATGTACAATTGGGGCTCTGGAGGAAACAAAAAAAATGCAGTGAGATTATGATTCACAGTCAGGATCATTCCAGAGGAATTTACCAGCTGGAAATGAGTGCCATTACTGGAGATTACATACTCACATAGGGAGGCACCCAACCGCACCGTACCTTGGCCAATTTCCCTGCAGATAGTACCATATGAGGTGCCTCCCAGGGAGATAAAATTGCCTGATAGGTTGAACAATGGTGTACCTGGAGGAATAAAAGTAGACAAATCAAAGGTAATCAAATCAACATTAATACCCATGAGAGGAATACTCCTCTTATAATGAGTAGGAATGTGAGCACAAATATAGCAGTTGCCCTCAGTGTGATTGGCTATAGTTTGGAGTAGGACAACATGTGAGTTTAGTCCCCATTCACCTAAAGAATAGTTCTCTGTGGACAATTGGGCATTAGGTACATTATCATTATGGGGGAAAGAATCATGGGGGTAAATAGGGGTTGTGGCAGAGGTAGTTACAGGGAAACATCAAGCAAGAAGGGGTGACTTTCGTTTCTCAGCTACCCACTTCATAATTTTCAAACCACATTCACTAATACGAACTTTGAGTATAATTACTTGTTGAAGGCAGCTAGTAGTAGGAGGAAAAACTGCCACAGATACAAGGTTACCAGAACAAGAGTATTTAGTAAAGGGGTTAGGACAAACACACTGACCAGAAGACACATATTGGGAAATAGAGTAAGAGAGCATGGTCAAAAGTGTGACACAAAACAAAGGAGACATATTGAGGAATGTTACTCAAGATATCAACAGAGGAGTGAGACAATGAAAATAAGAGTAAGGAAGACAAATCTTTCAGTTTCACTCATTCAGATAGTTGGATTTTACTATTTCTGGTTAGTCTGAGTTTCAAACCAGGAAGGGTCTGAATTAATCACTCGTCGTCAGGGGTCTTGGTTACCCCTTCTTCCGAGGCCTTGGTTGCCCCAGCTTCTTCTTTATTTTGCTTGTTGCAGGCTGCTTCTTTTTCTGGGCTGTATCTTTTACACCTGGAGTAGTGGATCCAAGAGTCGACCTTGGCAACTTTGATAGCTGTTGGAGTAGTCAGCAAAACCAGGAAGGGACCTTTCCAGAGAGGCTGCAGTGGCTTCTTTTGATAAGTCTTGACCAAAATGGAGTCACCTGACTGGAAGGGGTGTGCAGTCACATCCAATGGCAAGGGCTGAGAGAGAGAGGCATGTCTGTGGAGAGAATGTAATTGCTTTTGCAGTTGCAAAAAATAGGCAGTTAATTATGCATCACCTACTGCAAGGTCAGGCAGGTGTAAGGTGTTGGCACTATACAAAGGAGGTGGCCTACCAAACAACAGTTCATATGGTGAGAGCTTGAGGGTCCCCCTATGGTTTGTGTGAGTCCCATACAGTGCTAGGGCCAAAGAACCTACCCATTTAAGGCTTGCTTGAGAACAAATTTTAGCAATAGTCTGTTTTAGGGTCTGGTTCTTTCTTTCCACTTGGCCTGATCTTTTTGGATGCCAAGGGGTATGGAGATGCCAAGTAAAGCCTAAGGCTAATGTCAGAAAAGTCAATTTGTAAACGTTCAAAAGGTTGGAATGCCCATGGGCGTCCGCCTGGTGAGCCTTTAGGTTCCCCCCTTGGATTGAATTGAGCACATCTCACAATTCAATACAACCCATTTTGCAGCTTGATGGGGGGGGGGGGGGCAAACCACTGTCTGTTAAGGGTTTCAGCAAGTTGTGTGGTACCTCAGTGTGTTTCGTTATGCAGAAAGGATAGCATAACAGAGAGGTGTGGTTGAGGTAGAGCAGGGCATCCATCTGGAGTGGACCAGATACCAAAAGAGTCACAGGTAAGACCAAGAATAGTCCAGAGGTGAACAGTTTGTTCAGGAAGAGAAGTGTAAAGAGCAGACAATGTAGTGTCAAGAGGGTGAGGTTTGTGAGTGGGGGTGAGAGAAGGATAAATGGCAGAGAAGCTGCATGCTAAGCAATTTGATCAGCATAACTATTACAAAGTGAAATGGGTTCCTGTGTGTGGGTGTGTGCATTGCAATGCATGACAGAGATGGAAGTGGGTAAATGGATTGAGTCAAGGAGTGCAGAAAGTTGTGGTGCATTGGCAATTTGGGTACCAGCAGAAGTTAGAAAACCCCTTAATTTCCATAATTGACCAGTGGCGTATACAATCCCTAAAGCATATTTACTATCAGTGTAAATGTTTACTGACCTGTCCTTTGAGAGCTGACAAGCAAGTGTGAGTGCATGTAGCTCAGCCGCTTGGGCACTGTAGTGAGATGGGAGGGGCTCGGCCTCTATAACAGAATCTGTCATGACTACACCAGAAACATTCACCATCCTCAAACTTCCATCACAGAACAGTGTCCAATCCAGGCTAGGTAGAGGCACATCAGAGAGGTCATCCCTTGGTTTCGAGGAAAAGAGAGATACAGATAAACAGTCATAGTGTGGGGTACCATCATCAGGCAGAGGTAAAAAAGTTGCTGGGTTGAGAGGGGTACAGTGGATGATAGTGATATTAGAAGGTACAAGAAGCAATGTCTCATACCTAGTGAGACGTTGGTTTAAAAAATGTTGTGTATTTTTCTGATTGAGTAAGAGATGTACTGTGTGTGGCACATAAATGTGTAAAGAATGTCCCTGTACAAGCTCCATTCCTCTATTTTGACATTTGAAATAGCTGATTTAGCCTGTGGTATACCCACCTATAGTAAAAGTTTTATACTGGAGTTTCATCTATCAATCAGCCTAAGTAAACAAGCCAGCATAAGAAACCACACTCACAGTGGGGTGCAGGATAGTTAAAGGGACAGTTTACCCAAATTAAGAATATTTTGAATAGAAACTGCTGACATAGTTAAATATACTAGTGCTGAGCATACAATAAACTTCATTTTCTTTCTCTGAAAATATTTTTTTTTTTAAATCTCAGATTTTATATCAGTTTACCAGTACCCCTTTAAAAAAAATCTTTTTTTTTTCTGCGGCCACTCTGGTTTCCCTACTTAAAGTGCATAGCACATGCTCCATCCCCTGACTCCGTGTTGAGCAGTGAGCAGTTTTTTCTTTTAGAGCTTGAATACATTCAGGTCAGTGATATCTCTCCGTTTGCAACTTATTTGAAGAGAAAAAGAAAACGTTTGCAACATGCAATGCCACTCCTGTATTAGAACAGACTTTTACACAGACCTGTATGTATTCAACTCAGAAGTCAAATCCACATCAGCATGAAGCCTCAATCAGCTGGAAAACAAATGTAACTTTTTTTTTATTCTACTGCTAGTCTCTCAGATTTTATATTATCTATATATACAAGGGAAGGTCTGCACAAGGTGATTATGTAACCAAACTATTGTAAAACAAACTAAAGTAAAAATATAGAAAATCATCCAGGACTTGGATACAGTTAAATGTAAAGTGTGGGGAGTGATATTTTAATTTATTTTGTTAGCTACCGATTGTGTGTGCACATTGGAGGTTTACTGTCTTTAGCATATCATTTACTAAAGCACTTTGATTGGCCATGGAGCTGGGTAATAGAGCATTGTAGCACTGCCCTTTTATCAGGGCATTCCAGGGACATTTAGCTGAACTGCAAAGAAGAAGATAAAAAATGTAAAAAAAAAATAATAATATATTTTACAAACTACTACATTTTATGTATTATCTTCTATTCTTGTTAATCCAGTGTTATTGCTACTCATGAACTCCTTTCCCATGAGTGAACTGGCCCTTTAAGTAATAAAATTAAAATTTTCCATTGCTCTGCTTAGGCACTGAGCTCCAGTTTTACAGACAAATATAAGATAACGAACACAATGAGATATGCTTATTATCTGAAATTCCACCCATTGCAATAACTGTGTTTTAAAAAACACAACACCAGCTACTTCATATTTACAAATAAACTTGCAAATGCAATTTCTCCTACATTTTATACTATGCAGCTTGTATAACAAGTCATTGAAAATACATTAAGATAAAAACAATTTTACAGTGTACTGTCCCCATAAGGGCTGACCATTTATCATATTACATATTCAAACTTATTGTCTTATTTACCATCAAAACTCCACCTCCCCACTGCTTCACAACCTGCGTATACTTAAATATTTATTGCAAAAGAAACAGACCCAAATACATACATCTAATGACACAAAGTCCATAATACAGCAAAGAAGCAGAACTCCAATGGCAAACAAGACAAGGTTGTTGTTTTTTTTATCTTTTCCACAAACAAATACTTGCAAATGCAACATACTTAACCCATTAATCATATACCAGTAAAACTCTCATATTTACTAGAGCGTGACAAAAATGACACACACCATCGCACTTTCAAAGTCCTTAGTTACTTCACTTGCATATATTTTATATGCCTCAAACAGATGGAAACACATTAAATCTCTCATCAGCCCATGCATAAAACAAATATCACTTAAAACTAAAAAAAAATGCTATTATTGGCACACAAAATTAAGAACATACATATGACTTTAAAACCAAGTTACAGCAATAACAAGCAAATCATTATGTCATCAAATTTCTTAGCTAAGAATCCCTGATACACACACACAGCTCTAGCCTGCATCAGACATCAAGGCCAGCTTTCTTTTGCAGCGATTGTACACAAAATTCATATCAACTCGCATACCTCAAATATTTCACTCCCAGCATTTATTCTTACACAATTTTAACATACATCAAACTTTTAGTGACACAGAAAACACATTTTCATTTGGGTTTTGACGTCCGTAACCCTACTATTCTCAAAAAGATAATAGTAGTCCATCTGGTCAAGGCATATATCAACCAGAAGATTGCCGAGGGCAATTAATTTAGGGAGCTCAAAGGACCCAAATCTCGGCCACCTTAATTCAGGATCAAGGCTGAGAGTATAGGAAACTCAGAGCTATGTGCACAAAGTATAAAGTCTATTTTTTTTATAACCATCAGTACTGAGTTTTCACTAATTTGCGTATACTTTAGCAAGGGGAGAGTCTTTGTCTACTTTAGACAGCCGGGATCCCATTATTATATCCCTGTTCCTTAAAGTGAATGTAAATTTTGATGACAAAGTGCCCAGTCTACAAAAATTCAACCAAAAACAGGGGCACTTTAACTCCTCTAAATCCACACCTCACTTTAATCCCTAATCAAGTCCCTGCAGTTTTCGGACAGACATTTCCTTAACGTCGCTGCTTAGTGGGAGAAATTAGAACTATAGTCAAGTCCCTGCAGTTCCCGGACGGACACTACCTCAACGTCCCTGCTTAGCGGGAGAGATTAGCACTATAGTCTCAAGTCACAATATGTCTTGAATCACTATTTCTGCCTCTGTAAAATCCCTACCACCTGAAACTTTATTTTATAGTGGGCTGGCACCCTAAAGGGGTTTAACTGCCAGACAGATGTCCCACTGAATTTAATAGTGATCCAGTATATAAAACAAAAACATGGTAAAAGACCCACAACATATATTACACGTACATGAACACAAAAGACAAGAAGACACTCACAGACTGGTCCAAGGGGTAGATTGTGTCCATTGTTTGTGGTCTGTTCCTCAGGACGTACTCCCTTATCGCCCCCGGGACTCCCTGGCCAACAAGACAAAACTTCCCACAGGTAAGCTATAGACCTGAATCAGATGGGTGCGCGCAGATGTTGGTTCCCAGCCAGGGAGGCATGGAAGGTCAACCTGAAGCACGTCCCACCAGAGTTGCCAAGTTACTGTCGTGAGTGAGCTTGTCTCAGGTGCAGTAATAAAGAGGTCCAGACCAGATATTTATAAAACAAGGGCTCACCTCAGGAGAGGTAATCTTTATTACACTGTTGCAACAGTGTCCCAGCACAAAACACAGTAACGCAAGACTAACACATTTTCATATACATGCATTTTTATACTATTACAGTAACTTACAAAGCAGACAGCTAATTGGCTGATAATGATTGGCCAATAAATCTCACATGATTAGTGGTTGCTAAAAAACTGGTTATCTATGTTAGAATTAGTAAGATATGCTTTCTTGGAATTTGGCCAGATACTAATTGGGTTGGAAAAATAATACTAGACAAAGAGGCATTGATTTTAAGACATTTAGAAAACAATCCATGAGAAAAATCCAAAACAAAGTTATATGTATGTGTAACTTTTTAGGTTAGAAGCAAGTTGTTAGAAAAATGCAGATACGTAGGTTATTATGTTATAAGTGAATTGCTGGAAAATACAGAAGTAATATATCTGCAGTTTCAGAGAAGAGTTCAGTAAAAGAAAAGGAAAAGTTTGGTTAGACATATAAAATAATGAAAATAGAATAAGCAGCTCATAACAAATGGGACTTCCATAGCGCCGGTATTACAAGCTTGTCCTGGGAGGCCAAAAAGTGAGCGGTAAACCCTATCCCGTCAAGATTTATACCGCATTTTAAAGTCAGTAGTTATGGGTTTTACGTTACAACGCCGTAACATAAAACTCATAACTAAAGTGCTAAAAAGTATACTAACACCCATAAACTACCTATTAACCCCCAAACCGAGGCCCTCCCGCATTGCAAACACTAAAATTAAATTATTAACCCCTAATCTGCTGCTCCGGACATCGCCGCCACTATAATAAACATATTAACCCCTAAACCGCTGCACTCCCGCCTCACAAACACTATTTAAATATTTTTAACCCCTAATCTGCTGTTCCTAACATCGTCGCCACTATATTAAATTTAATAATCCCTAACCTGCTGCCCCCAATGTCACTGCGACTATATTAAATTTATTAACCCCTAAATCTAAGTCTAATCCTAACCCTAACACCCCCTAACTTAAATATAATTAAAATAAATCTAAATAAAACTATCATTACCTAAATAATTCCTATTTAAAACAAAATCCTTACCTATAAAATAAACCCTAAACTAGCTACAATATAACTAATAGTTACAATGTAGCTAGCTTAGGGTTTATATTTATTTTACAGGCAAGTTTGTATTTATTTTAACTAGGTAGAATAGTTACTAAATAGTTATTAACTATTTACTAACTACCTAGCTAAAATAAATACAAATTTACCTGTAAAATAAAACCTAACCTAAGTTACACAAACACCTAACCTAACCCTACAATTAAATAAATTCCCTAAATTAAATACAATTAACTAAATTCAAAACAATTAGCTAAATTACAAAAAAACAAACATTAAATTACAGAAAAAACAAACAAATTGCAAGATCTTTAAAATAATTACACCTAATCTAATAGCCCTATCAAAATAAAAAAGCCCCCCAAAATAAAAAAACCCCTAGCCTAAACTAAACTACCAATAGCACTTAAAAGGGCCTTTTGCGGGGCATTGCCCCAAAGAAATCAGCTCTTTTATCTGTAAAAGAAAAATACAAACAACCCCCCCAACAGTAAAACCCACCACCACACAACCAGCCACCCAAATAAAACCCTAACAAAAAATAACTAAGCTCCCCATTGCCCTGAAAAGGGCATGTGGATGGGCATTGCCCTTAAAAGGGCATTTAGCTCTATTGCTGCCCAAAGCCCTAACCTAAAAATAAAACCCACCCAATACACCCTTAAAAAATCCTAACACTAACCCCTGAAGATCCACTTACCGGGAGAAGTCTTCATCCAAGCGGCAAGAGGTCCTCAACAAAGCCGGCAGAAGTGGTCCTCCAGATGGGCAGAAGTGGTCCTCCAGACGGGCAGAAGTCTAACTAAAAAAAACCCAGACGGCATCTTCTATCTTCATCCTTCCGACGCGGAGCGGCTCCATCTTCAAGACATCCGGCGCAGAGCATCCTCTTCAATCAATGTCTTCTTGCTGAATGAAATTTAAGCCGGGAGGCCCGACATGCCGCAGGAACCGGTGGCGGCCCTGCACTGGAAATCGATTACTGCCGATGGGAGGAAATGTTGCGTCCCAGCATCTCCGAGGTGGATATAGTCGGTATCGGAGGAATTGATACCGGGAACCTGCCATTCTCCTCTGACGGTAAGCTCATTTAAGAATAAATTAACATACGAATGTATTTCAAGGGACACTATACGCAAACCTTTACTTTCATGATAAGGTAGAGAATACAATTTTAAACAACATTCCAATTTACTTATATTACCTAATTTGATTCATTCCTTAGATATACTTTAATGAAGAAATAGCCATGCACACGGTGAACCAATCACAGGAGGCAGCTATATGCAGCTACCAATCAGCAGCTTCTAAGCATATCTAGATATGCTTTTCAGCAAAGAATATCCAGAGAATGAAGCTAATTAGATAAGAAAAGTACATTAGAAAGTTGATTATAATTGTATGCTTCGAAATCATGAAAGATAAAACATTGGGTTTCATGTCCCTTTAAGGATCAGATTAATGCTATTACGTTGTTTACACGCATTCACAATTACTTTGCGGTTACATCAGTATCTAGGCTATAGGTTAGGTGTGCATTTAAACAGACTGGAAACAAACGCTAAAACATTCAGATTGACCAGAGATATCACAAACACGGTTTAGAAAATGCGGAAATCGTATTGATTGTTAGATTTAAAATTGGATTAATGAGGCTGCATTTGTAATTGTATCGTAAGCTAAGTAATTTAAAGATTTATTTGGAAATATGCTAATATATACATTTATTTCTTTTTAAAATATACAGAGTCTGGGGAGGAGGCAGCACAGCAAATACAGGCTCCTCCTTTTCCCCGGGATGAGAGTGGTGGGGATGAATCTCCACCTCGGAGGGAAGAGGCCCCCCTTGATGAAGAGGCCCCCCTTGACGAAGAGGCCCCCCTTGACGAAGAGGCCCCCTTTGACGAAGAGGCCCCGGAAGCAGAGGAAGAGGCCGCGGAAGCAGAGGCCCCTCAAGGACCAGCAGGCCGCCGTGCACCAGCAGGCCGCCGTGCACGGGCACCCCGCCGTGCACAACAAGAGGAAATAGCGGAGGTGCGGGTTCTACTAGACTACATTGACCAGATGCGATACAAAATATAGAAGGCAGAACTAGAATTCTTGAAGGACAAAACAAAATCATTGAAGGACAAAACAAAATCATTGAAGGCCAAACCCAAATCATACACCTCCTTACTTGAATAGAAGAAGGCCAAAACAGAACCTTTAGACTCCACCAAAAGATGTTTAATTTGTTCCGGGAGGCGCATGCTGGTCTGCCTCCTGGTCCGCCATCTGCTGGTCTGCCTCCTGCTCCTGGGCCTCCTGCTCCTGGGGCGCCATCTGCTGGGCCTCCTGCTCCTGGGCCGCCATCTGCTGGGCCTCCTGCTCCTGGGCCGCCATCTGCTGGGCCTCCTGCTCCTGGGCCGCCATCTGCTGGGCCTCCTGCTGCTGGGCCTCCTCCTGCCGGGCCATCTTCTCCTGCCGGGCGGTCTTCTCCTGCCGGGCCATCTTCTCCTGCCGGCCCATCTCCTCCTGCCGGCCCATCTCCTCCTCCTCACCTTGGTCATCCCAGTACTCTTCCTTCCACTCTTCCCACAACATATGCAATGAGAACTCGTCGGAGTCGGCAGTTGACCCTCCCAGAGCCTCGGCCCCGTGGGAAGAGGGGAAGGAAGAGGAAATAAGTATTTGTTTTCATGTTTAATGTTTTTTTATTTAATGTGTAATGGATAGGTATGTAATGATGTGGTTTTCATACACTTGTGGACCACACTCTGTATATAATCTACTTCTATGGGACCGGGTCCATGGAGGCAGATTGTTTGCAGAGTGTGGGTTATAAGTGTGTGAAAACCACATCACATACCTATCCTTGTTCATGATATTGATTGGTTTCTGTGATGTGATGTCCAAACTGTTTCCCGAATTGCAAACAAAATTACCATTACAATTATCCATGATGGCATATTACTGTTTGAATGCCAATAACACAGCTTAAAGGGACAGTCAGAATTATTGATTACAAAGAAAACACTGTATTACGCATTATCAAGTTGGAAACA